>NC_132878.1:96203872-96233872 GCF_030463535.1 Salminus brasiliensis
ACAAGTCGGCATGTGTAGGCCTCTCTACATTGGTCTGAATCTCAGGGTTTAGATCAGTAAATAATGAACCTGAAGTGAAGTCTAATTTTGTTTCGATTTCCTTCTTCAGAGCTTTTAAGGTTCTTTACACTTTCAAAAATGGTTCTTTATGGAACCAAAAAGGGTACTACAAAGGGTTCTTTCAGCAATGCTATAGACGGTTTAAAGACATTGATGTAAAGGTTGTGATAAATAAAAAATGTGATAAATATGGGTGATGCAAAACCCTGAGCATGCTGTTTGTGTTTGTGTAGCTGGGTGGATGCCATGGCCTTTAAGGGAGGAGCAGGTGTAAGATGTAAAGACGTAGATGTAAAGGTTCTTTACCAATTACAAGGTTCTTCAGACTGTGGAGAACCTTTGAAAGGTTTAAAAACATTGATGTAAAGGTTCAGAATCAGAATCAGAATCTCTTTATTTCACCAAGTATGTTACACATACAAGGAATTTGTCTTGGTGAGAGCAACACGTATGACAAGTAACAAAAAACACAGAACACAGTCTTAAACTAAAGGAAAATGAAACTAAACAATAAATAGGGTAGGGGATAAATTAAAAAAGTAAGAAGTACTAAAGGTAAAGGTAATAAAGAGCTGAAAAATATATTTACAGAAAGAACATCTGTACAGGTGTGCAAATAGTCATAGTGCAAATAGGCAGAGTGCAAAATAGCTGTTCAGTCTGGTTTGGTACAGTTCAGTTGTAAGTTTTGAGGTTTACAGTGGGAGGTGTGTATGTCACAGTGGGAGGTGTCCACTGTGGTTGAGGAGCGCTACAGCTCTGGGGAAGAAGCTGTTAGCATGACGTGTTGTACTGGTTTTGATGGATCGCAGTCTTCTACCAGAGGGGAGTGTCTGGAAGAGGGGGTGTCCAGGATGTGAGGGGTCAGATGTAATCTTGCCAGCCCGCTTCCTCACCCTGCTGGTGTAGATCTGCTGAAGTGATGGCAGGTTACATCCGATGATCCTCTCTGCTGTCCTGATGATGCGCTGGAGTTTGGTTCTTTCTTGTGAGGTGGAGGAACCAAACCAGATAGTTATGGAGGCTGTGAGAATGGACTCGATGATCGCTGTGTAGAACTGGATCATCAGGGTCTGTGGCAGGTTGAATTTCTTGAGCTGTCTCAAGAAGAACATTCTTTGTTGAGCTTTCTTGGTGATAGAGAGGGTGTTTTTCTCCCATTTCAAGTCTTTGGAGATGGTGGTGCCCAGGAACTTGAGTGACTCCACCATGGATACTGCAGTGTTGTTGATGTGGAGGGGGGAAGGGTGGGTGGATTGCGTCGGAAGTCCACCACCATCTCTACAGTCTTTTCTGTGTTTAGCAGCAGGTGGTTGTTGCTGCACCAGGACACCAGCTGCTCAATTTCCTTTCTGTAGGCAGACTCATCACCATTGGCTATGAGGCCCACCAGAGTGGACTCATCTGCAAATTTCAGGATCTTTACAGCTGGTTCTTTACCAGTTTAAAGGTTCTCTTTTGTCATGGCCTTTAAGGGAGGAGCAGGTGTAATTGGTGGTGGTTTATCCTCCACCCTCTGAGCTGCTTCATGTTTGCTGCTGCTGTATCACTCTTTTTCATTCACATTTACACTGTGGTCATTTTATGTGGGAAACCTAAAACACAGGTGTAACTTTACATCTACAGCTGCTCAGACATTCATCACAAACCAGACAGCTGCACTATATAGCTGTACACCTGTAGCCTATGAGTCTCTGCACAGTGCCTCAGCAATCTGTGACCCCATTCAGTAAATAAAACACACCATTACACACAATACCACAAACACTACCCTGTCAGTGCCAGTCCTTTTATAAGTAAGAGATATAGAGATTACAGATATAGAGATTACACAAGTAGAGTTTACACATAGAGATTACAGAAGTGCAGAATGTATTACAGAAATAGATATTATAAATAGATATTATAGTAGTAGAGATTAAACATGGAGATACATAATACAGATTATAGTAGTAGATTATATAGCAGATTATACATAAATATTATGGAAGAGCAGATTATATAGAGAGATTCCAGGATAAATATTATACAGGTAGATTACTAAAGTAGAAATTGAATAAAGATTATAGTAGTAGAGATTATACATACACATTACAGAATAAACAGAGGTTATACTAGTAGAGATGCATAGAGATTATAGTAGTAGATGTTATACATACAGTTTACAGTAGTAGAGATCATACTTATTATAGTATTTATATTATAGTAACATTATATTATATAACAATATTATACATAAAGATTATAACATGAATAATGTAGTCAGTGAGAGTGTCTACATATAAATCTCTATATAACATTAGAATAAACTCAAATAAACATAAAATCAGTGGTCAGTAAGAGTGTCTACCTGTAATTAACTCTATATAACATTAGAATAAACTTAAATAAACATAAAATCAGTGGTCAGTAAGAGTGTCTACCTGTAATTAACGTTATATAACATTAGAATAAACCCTTATAAACATAAAGTCAGTGGTCAGTGAGAGTGCCTACCTGTAATTAACTCTATATAACATTGGAATAAACCCAAATAAACAAAGTCAGTGTGTCAGTGAGTGTCGACCTGTAATTAACTCTATATAACATTTGAATAAAAAAACATTAAGTCAGTGGTCAGTAAGAGTGTCTACCTGTAATTTACTCTATATAGCATTAGAATAAACCCCAATAAACATAAAGTCAGTGGTCAGTGAGAGTGTCTACCTGTAATTAACTCTATATAACATTGGAATAAACCCAAATAAACATAAAGTCAGGGGTCAGTGAGAGTGTCTACCTGTAATTAACGTTATATAACATTAGAATAAACCCTTATAAACATAAAGTCAGTGGTCAGTGAGAGTGCCTACCTGTAATTAACTCTATATAACATTGGAATAAACCCAAATAAACAAAGTCAGTGTGTCAGTGAGTGTCGACCTGTAATTAACTCTATATAACATTTGAATAAAAAAACATTAAGTCAGTGGTCAGTAAGAGTGTCTACCTGTAATTTACTCTATATAGCATTAGAATAAACCCCAATAAACATAAAGTCAGTGGTCAGTGAGAGTGTCTACCTGTAATTAACTCTATATAACATTAGTATAAACCCAAATAAACATAAAGTCAGTGGTCAGTGAGAGTGTCTACCTGTAATTAACGTTATATAACATTAGAATAAACCCTTATAAACATAAAGTCAGTGGTCAGTAAGAGTGTCTACCTGTAATTTACTCTATATAGCATTAGAATAAACCCCAATAAACATAAAGTCAGTGGTCAGTGAGAGTGTCTACCTGTAATTAACTCTATATAACATTGGAATAAACCCCAATAAACATAAAATCAGTGGTCAGTGAGAGTGTCTACCTGTAATTAACTCTATATAACATTAGTATAAACCCAAATAAACATAAAGTCAGTGGTCAGTGAGAGTGTCTACCTGTAATTAACTCTATATAACATTAGAATAAACCCAAATAAACATAAAGTCAGTGGTCAGTGAGAGTGTCTACCTGTAATTAACTCTATATATAATTTCTGTTTGTTTTCAATAACATAAACCCAAATAAACATGAAGTCAGTGGTCAGGATCTTCTGTTGGTCAGTAAAGTTATTGATATGTTAATGAGATACACATGATTAAGCTTTATTAGATCATTTACATTTGAATATTAATTTTCTTTTTTTCTCCACAGCTTTGAATCCTGTAGCAGCGTTTTCTTGATGCCTCAACTCACGCATTTGGATTTTGGACCCAAATGGATAAGCACTGGACCAGCGTGGACTGACCTATGGTCACATCAGAGACTGCAAACTCTTGTACATATATATAAAAACTTTTTTCTTTTTTTTTTTTTGGCAAACAAACTCTGAATTACTATGCAGTGCTGAAGCATCACGAGTGCTGGGACAATATGGACTGAACAGCGAGTGAATCGACGACTGTATAACTTTAAAACACAGGTTTATTGTTTTTATATGTTCAAAAAGTCACAACAACACAGCAGTTTTGACAAGATGAGTAAACATGACTTTACTGTACAGCAAAAAAATGATGAGCCTAACTTTAGGATTGAAAACACTAATAAAAATCCTTTTTCCATCCCGCGTAAAAAGTTCAGTAACAGCAGCGCAGTGGTGAGAAACACCATCGCATGCAAGTTCCTTCTCAGAGAACTTCTTCATTCTGCTGCTGACCACAGGTAAAACCACTGCCCAAACGAGCTCAAAGAACATAAAGTTCAGGCTTAGTTAGAGTGAGAAACGAAAAAAGCAGAAGCTTCGGCTTCAACATCTGCCATTTAAAAACTATTAATACATGCAGAGCTTTTACAGCATAATTCCCTCTCACAGTAACATACACTATACGTCTGTTTGTGGACAAATGTTTGCGGACACCCCTTCTAATGAATGGATTCAGCTACTTTACGTGGCAGCCACCACTAATACATATGTGCAAATACACACACACACAGCTTAGTCCAGTCTAGTCCAGTCTAGTCCCTGTAGAGAAGTACTGCCAATAGAATAGGACTCTACATGAACATGAACCAATGGGCACCATGCTGCCTAATGCCAGGCATGGGCTGGAGGGGGGTATAAAGCCCCCCAGCTTTGAGGAGCTGTGGAGCAGTGGAAGAACTGTGTTCTCTGGAATGAAGGTGGTGCTCCAGCTGACATCCTGATCTCAATACTAACACTCTTGTCACTGAATGCAATCAAATCCTCACAGCAATGCTCCTTCTCCAAAATCTAGTAGAAAGCCTTCTCCTTCTGTGGATAGTAGAGACAGTTACTCCAACAAAAGCAGGAGAAACTCTCAACACCCTTGATTTCAGAAGAAACACTCAATGAGCAGGTGTCCCAATACTTTTGTCCACATAGTTTATACAGAAATATAGACAGCTAAAGATCAAGCTTACACATTCTTGCAAATTCACTTGGAATATTCTCAAAGTTAATTGAAACTGTAGACGACTGGTTACATTACATCAATCAGCCATAACATTAAGACCACGGGTTCCAATGACACCTGTCTGTCAAAGGGACACAAACCAAACCGCGATGATCCCCGGATGCAGAAGTCAGTACCTACCAAAAAGTGTCCGAAAAGTGAACCAACGACAGGAACATGGCTCATCGATGCTCATGGAGGCCCCACCTCACTTACCACTTACAGGACTTGTAAGTAGGATCTGCTGCCAGACACCGTAGGAGGTCTTGTGGAGATCTGGACTGATCAGAGCGGTTTGGGTGGTTTTAATGTTCTGGCTGATCTCTGTAGATACAAATCCAACAAACTACTTCTTTAATGGGATTTTACGAGGGGCTGCTGAGTTGTTGGCCTCTGAAGAGGCTTTCAGTTCCCAGTGATCTGTCATCCAGGTCATGGCTATTCTCGGTGAGCAGCAGAAGAGGAGCCATTTCTTTCAAGGTTGCGTTTCTCCAGGTATATGAAGACGATGAGAACGGCGGAGACGATCATGTCCAGCACCGTCACACACAGCACCACGACCTCCACCTGCATGGGAAACACACAAACTCCCTCCCTGAGATCCCTGCAGTCCCAACCTACACGAGGGTAAAGCTCTTAAAACAGCAGAAGACGAGTTGGGTGCCTTTCTGACATTCAGAAAAGACGTGAATAAGGAATTTAACGATTTAAAAACGACTTGGGACGACTTCTTGAGGCTGATTTTTCAGGAAATTATCATAATGATAATCATAATATCTCATATTTGTAGTTCACAATAGTGAAATATGGACACAACGAATATTTAGGTACCAGGTGATAGTGGGAGGCTCTAGCTCTAGCTCTAGCTATGGGAATACAGGTTGCTACAGTAACTACTACGATATATATATATATATATATATATATATATATATACACACATATATTCCACTTGTGTTGATAGCGGGGAAGCTCTAGATCTAGCTATGGGAATATGGGTTGCTAGGGTAACTACTACAGTATATGTATATATATATATATATATATATATATATATAAATCATATCATATATCATAGTAGTTACCGTAGCAACCCATATTCCCATAGCTATATCTAGAGCCTCCCCACTGTCAACACAAGTGGAATCCCAGTTCTGCATGTTTACTCCAGCTGAGGTACCTTTAAGCGCAGGACATCCTGGTCTTTGGATAAATCAACACACAGAAGCACGGCTCCGACGGCGGCCACAACCAGGCACAGTATGTTGGAATAGAAGCAGGTCTGCAGAAGAAAGGGAAAAGGTCTTCGTTCAGGCCGTGCAAAAAAGAGGTAGTGCTAAAGGCAGACACTTCCGGCATTATTCACTTTGAACAAGCTTTAATTCTGAAACCTGCAGCAGTCCGGGGTGTTTGTACAGGAGGTTGGACAGAAATCCAGCAACCAGAAACTGCAATGGAAGAAGAAGAGAGAGGAAACATCATGCAGACCGTCAGTGAAGAGCACTGCTCACTACAATAACACACAGGGTTCAAAAAGAAGAAGAAGAAGCAGTGATTGTGGGAAACTGCTGAGATCTAATTTGCTAGATCCCGGCCCATGCCTTCAGCTTCTGATGATTTGGTAAGAGACTGTGAGAGGGCCTGGAGTTTGGGCTAGGAGGCCAGGCCCCGCTCTGATGTGTGGAGTCAGGAATGATAGAAGGCAGGGTTAAAGGGGAGGAGATGGGGTGGTGGAGGGTTTCGCAGACTTGCCATAGACATGTGGACAAGGTTGAGATCTTAAAAGGGCTCATAAAAGATACTTTTAGTACTTTAAGTATTGGTAGTATTTAAAAAAGGGCTCATAATAAATACATTTAGTCTTTTGAGTACTTAACAAGGGCTCATAAAAGATACTTAGAGTACTTGTAGTACTTGTAATACTTAAAGATGGCTCACATACTTTTAGTGCTTTAAATACTTAGAAAATGCTCAAAAAGATACTTTTAGTACTTTAAGTACTTAACAATGGCTCATAAAATATATTTGTATTATGTTAAGTACTTGTAGTACTTGCAAATGGCTCAAAAAGATACTTTTAGTACTTTAAGTACTTACACAATTAAAAAAAGCTCATCAAATAAAAGTTTTGTACTTTAAGTACTTAGAGTATTTACAAATGGCTCATTAAAGATATTTTTAGTACTTATAGTACTTAAAAAGGGCCCATAAAAGATACCTTAATTACTTTATAGTACCTATAATACTCAAAGGGGGTCATAAAAGATCATTTGAGTACTTTAAGTAGATCTGAGGAATAACTTTATACAGTTTATTTATATTATCTGAAGCAGATTTTAATTGGATACAAAACCCATTTATGTCTAACAACTAAGTTCAATATGAGGAAGCAGTTTTTTTAACAACCATTAGTCCAGTTATTTACTCCCTATTCCCTAAATAAGAGCTGGAACACACAGTGGAGGAAACAGGGGCCTGATTCACAAATGCTTTCTTAAAAACACAGAATTTCATAAGAACAGGCCATCAGCTGTGGTGGAGAAAAGTCCTAACAGAAGGTCTGGGTCAGATGTGTGAAGAGTTTTAATTTATGAATTTTAAGTGGATGTTTACCATTATTCCTGTCAGCAATGGAACCCTGAAGAGAGTGAGGAGCATTTTGTCTATTCCAAACGCCACAGCAAACACCAAACCAAGGCCAAAGCTCAATATCCCACTGGTAATCTGCACAGACTGACAGACAGAACACACAACCTCTTCAGTATTAGTTCAGTATTAAAGGTTCAGTATTAGTTTAGTATTAAAGGTTCAGTATTAGTTCAGTATTAAAGATTCAGTATTAGTTCAGTATTAAAGATTCAGTATTAGTTCAGTATTAAAGGTTCAGTATTAGTTCAGTATTAAAGATTCAGTATTAGTTCAGTATTAAAGGTTCAGTATTAGTTCAGTATTAAAGGTTCATTATTGTTCAGTATTAAAGGTTCAGTATTAGTTCAGTATTAAAGGTTCATTATTGTTCAGTATTAAAGATTCATTATTGTTCAGTATTTAAAGATTCATTATTAGTTCAGTATTAAAGGTTTGACATTAAAGGTTCAGTATTAGTTCAGTATTAAAGGTTCGGTATTAAAGATTCAGTATTAGTTCAGTATTAAAGGTTCATTATTGTTCAATATTAAAGGTTCAGTATTAGTTCAGTATTAAAGGTTCATTTTTGTTCAGTATTAAAGGTTCAGTATCAGTTCAGTATTAAAGGTTCATTATTAGTTCAGTATTAAAGGTTCGGCATTAAAGATTCAGTATTAAATCAGTATTAAAGATTCAGTATTAGTTCAGTATTAAATATTCAGTATTAATTCAGTATTACGTATTCAGCATTAGTTCAGTATTAAAGGTTCATTATTAGTTCAGTATTAAATGTTCAGTATTAGTTCAGTATTAAAGGTTCAATATTAAAGGTTTGATATTAAAGGTTCAGTATTAGTTCAGTATTAAAGGTTCAGTATTAAAGGTTTGGTATTAAAGGTTCAGTATTAGTTCAGTATTAAAGGTTCAGTATTAAAGGTTCAATATTAAAGGTTTGGTATTAAAGGTTCAGTATTAGTTCAGTATTAAAGGTTCAGTATTAAAGGTTTGGTATTAAAGGTTCAGTATTAGTTCAGTATTAAAGATTTGGTATTAAAGATTCAGTATTAATTCAGTATTAAAGATTCAGTATTGTTCAGTATTAAAGATTCATAAAAGATACTTTGAGGACTTGTAGTACATAAAAATGACTCATAAAAGTAACTTTCAGTACTTTTAGTATATTAAATACTTAACAAGGGCTCATAAAAGATATGTTTAGTACTTTAAGTACTTACACAATTGGTATTGGTATAGTATTGGATAAGTATTACAGATTTAGTTTTTGTTCAGTATTAAAGACTCATTACTTGTTCGGTACTATAGATTCAGAACTTGTTCAGTATCCAATGTTCAGCATTTATTCAATATTACCTGTTCAGTATGAGATTGACTATAGGTTAAATTTTTATTATATTTTTATTCAGTATTAAAGGTTCAGTACTTGTTAATACTGCAGATTCAGCATTGGTTTAGTAATTGTTCAGTACTGTAGACTCAGAATTGATTTAGCATTAGTTTAGTATTAAAGATTCAGTATTAAGTGTTCAGCGTTTGGTTCAGTATTAAAGATTCAGCCCTGATTCAAAATGAACTGTTCAGTATTAACTCAGAATTATAGGTACATTATTGGTTCAGTATTAAATAATCAGCATTTATTCAGTATGAAATATTCAGTAATAATTTATAATAAAATATTCAGTATTGGTTCAGCATTAAAGGTTCAGTAATGATTTAGTATAAAGTGTTCAGTATTGGTTCAGTATGTAAGGTTCAGTAATGATTTAGTATAAAATGTTCAGTATTTGTTCAGTATTAAAGGTTCAGTAATGATTTAGTATAAATGTTCAGTATTAAAGGTTCAGTAATAATTTAGTATAAAGTGTTCAGTATTTGTTCAGTATTAAATGTTTAGTAATAATTTAATCTGAATTGTTCAGTATTGGTTCAGTATTAAAGGTTCAGTAATAATTTAGTATAGTGTTCAATATTGGTTCAGTATTAAAGGTTCAGTAATGATTTAGTATAAAATGTTCAGTATTTGTTCAGTATTAAAGGTTTAGTAATAATTTAATCTGAATTGTTCAGTATTGGTTCAGTATTAAAGGTTCAGTAATAATTTAGTATAAAATGTTCAGTATTAAAGGTTCAGAAATAATTTAGTATAAAGTATATGTGCAGTATTAAAGGTTCAGTATTAAAGGTTCAGTATTAATTTAGTATAAAGTATATGTGCAGTATTAAAGGTTCAGTATTAAAGGTTTAGTATTAATTTAGTATAAAGTATATGTTCAGTATTAAAGGTTCAGTATTAATTTAGTATAAAGTATATGTTCAGTATTAAAGGTTCAGTATTAATTTAGTATAAAGTATATGTGCAGTATTAAAGGTTCAGTATTAATTTAGTATAAAGTATATGTGCAGTATTAAAGGTTCAGTATTAAAGGTTCAGTATTAATTTAGTATAAAGTATATGTTCAGTATTAAAGGTTCAGTATTAAAGGTTCAGTATTAATTTAGTATAAAGTATATGTTCAGTATTAAAGGTTCAGTATTAATTTAGTATAAAGTATATGTGCAGTATTAAAGGTTCAGTATTAAAGGTTCAGTATTAATTTAGTATAAAGTATATGTGCAGTATTAAAGGTTCAGTATTAAAGGTTCAGTGGGGAGTCTTACAGCCCAGGCTGCAGGCTGTTTGTCCAGCAGTCGGTGAAGGACGGGTGGTTTATCAGGAATCATCACGGTGGCTTTGTAGTATTTAATCAGCGGTTGACCGTCGTCCTCGCCGGGCTGATGTCCGTGTTTGTCCTCAATGATATCCATGGCAATATTAGCACGTGCCATGATGTGACAGCGCTGTCAAACTAACAAACAAACCACACATCATGATCAGGGTGTAAACAAAAAGAATCATAACCCACCGAATTTAAACTGTAAGAATCAATTACAAAGATTATAGGGATATCATTGCTGTTATTCAAAAACCTCATATCTCCAAAATTGTAACTTCACAGGGTGGAGGAGGAAAAAACCTTCTTAACTTTCAATGGAAGTCAATGGAAAAAATGTTTAAGTCATTTTGAACATTTCTGTTCAGGAAATTCTGATACCAGATAAAGAACAACTGACAGATTCACAACATGGAGAAAAGTGAAAAACGGCAAAAATGTAGATACAAGGTTTTTGTATGACAACAACAATATTCATGCTAGTTCTAAACATTAAGAAAAATATATACAGCAAATAGTAGTACTGCGTTGTTTCAATCTGAATAAAAACTTTTTTAATTATATATATTATAATATTTTTTTGCATTATTTGAGCAGTTGTCATTTCTGCAAATAAAAAAATGCTCTAAATAGCAATTTTTTGGGGGGGAATTTAGATGGAAAATTTCAACGCAATTAACGCAAATGTTAATTACCCTAAACCCCAAATCAGCTAATTAAAGTAAATGTGTGTGTATATATATATATATATACACACATTTACTTTAATTAGCTGATTTAAAGTAATTTTTTAAAAATTGCTAGAACTCACTGAATTCGATTCATTCAGCTGAATGTTGGACATTTACGCATAATCACTACTGAAAATGAACTGTTTAGGCAAAATTGGCTTCAGTCACTTATCTCGAGTTTCGTATCACAGCTCGTGTCGTTATTTGAAACAGCTGGTGTGAAGTTTATCAGCCTCTGAGATCTTTAACACGTGTGAACTGTTTCAAACATGACTGCATTTATTGTTACTAACGGCACTCGGGGTGAAGAAAGACTCAAAAGACTCACGCCAAAACCTTGTATCTCGTTTTTTACAGTTTGTCTACTTTGGTGAAATGCCACATGTTGATTTTCTAAGTAAACAAATCTTTTACAGGAAACACATTTTATGTGTAACATTGTCTGCACATTTTAGACACAGTTTCTATTTTCTTTTGGAACATTTTGGAAACAAAAAGAACACAACATATTTAATGTGCCATTATTGTCGGTTTTTGATTGACAATCACAAACTTTAAACTGTGAGTAAATAGATAAATTTATAAACAGACATTCATTTATATATATATATATATATATATATATATATATATATATATATAGATAGATAGATAGATAGATAGACAGACAGACAGACAGACAGACAGACAGATAGATAGATAGATAGATAGATAGATATATAGATAGATAGATAGACAGACAGACAGACAGACAGATAGATAGATAGATAGATAGATAGATAGATAGATAGATAGATAGATAGATAATCAGACAGATAGATAGATAGATAGATAGATAGATAGATAGATAGATAGATAGATAGATAGACAGATATATAGATAGATAGATAGATAGATAGATAGATAGATAGATAGATAGATAGATAATCAGACAGATAGATAGATAGATAGATAGATAGATAGATAGATAGATAGATAGAGATTTAAGATACAGATGACTCTGGCAGTTGTTTTTTACATTGCATCAACATTTATGATGAATGGACTAAACAAATTCTACAAAGTGTGACAGTGACAATATGTAACAATTAAGAATTACTATATCCTGGAACTCACAGTACAGTACAATGCAGTACAGTAAAATACAATACAGTAAAGTACAGTAAAATACAGTACAGTACAGTAAAATACAGTTCAGTACAATACAGTTCAGTACAATACGGTAACCAAGCCCCTAATGATGACACTGATCCCTTCACTCAGTAAACTGAAGCACAAAAGAACGGCTCTGCATTTCAGCGAAACCCTGAAGGTTGTGTGTTTGCAGGGTTAAGGTAACGTCTAGCTTTAAATTAGATGAGCAGCTACATCCTCATACAAGAGGGTTCTTTAAGAGGCCCATTTCAGTACAGTATAGAACTTGTTTAAGGACAGTAAATCTCCCACACCCACATAAGATTTACTAATAATCATAAAATAACGATTTGTTTTATCATTATTTATATACAGCTGATACAAAGTGTGTATTCTATAAAGGCATAAATGAGTCCAGTGTGTGTGTGTTTACATTTCCCACCATTTTCTTGCTTATTTGCAGATATGAGGTTTTGCCGTGCTGCTGTAGAGCGACTACGCTTGGGCGCCACCTCTTCCTGTAATTCTAAGAAACGCTATGCAGATGCTGCACAAACTCAACTCATACAATTTTTTAAAAATCACATTTCTTGGTTTCATTTTCCCAAATATACAAGAGTTTTATACCTGTAATTAACCTGTAATTAACATTAGAATAAACCTAAATAAACATAAAGTCAGTGGTCAGTGAGAGCGTCTACCTGTAATTAACTCTATATAACATTAGAATAAACCTAAATAAACATAAAGTCAGTGCTCAGTGAGAGCGTCTACCTGTAATTAACTCTATATAACATTAGAATAAACCCAAATAAACATAAAATCAGTGGTCAGTGAGAGTGTCTACCTGTAATTAACTCTATATAACATTAGAATAAACCCAAATAAACATAAAGTCAGTGGTCAGTGAGAGTATCTACCTGTAATTAACTCTATATAACATTAGAATAAACCCAAATAAACATAAAATCAGTGGTCAGCGAGAGTGTCTACCTGTAATTAACTCTATATAACATTAGAATAAACCCAAATAAACATAAAATCAGTGGTCAGTGAGAGTGTCTACCTGTAATTAACTCTATATAACATTAGAATAAACCCAAATAAACATAAAGTCAGTGGTCAATGAGAGTATCTACCTGTAATTAACTCTATATAACATTAGAATAAACCCAAATAAACATAAAATCAGTGGTCAGTGAGAGTGTCTACCTGTAATTAACTCTATATAACATTAGAATAAACCCAAATAAACATAAAATCAGTGGTCAGTGAGAGTGTCTACCTGTAATTAACTCTATATAACATTAGAATAAACCCAAATAAACATAAAATCAGTGGTCAGTGAGAGTGTCTACCTGTATAACATTAGAATTGATGTCATAAACAAGGTGTTAGAGGAAAACTGTGAATACTGGCCTTCATCCAAGAGAGCACTATGAATGGTTACACCCACACACCTCAAATCACAGTGTTTATTTGTTTATTTGTTTATTTGTTTTTGTTCTAATGGGTTTATTGAATAAATTAACTCTACTGCCCAGATAAACATTACAGATCATTTTTAGATGTCTGTACAGACCCAAATTAGAAGAACCATGCTTCATAATAAAGGTCTCTTATTTAGTTTAGATTTTAATGTTTATTATCTAGACACAAGTTATCAAGTCATAATTACAGAATTTCAATCCTGATATTAAAAACTGAATTTTACCTTGTTCACAAAGACACTTCCCACAGTGAATGTCCCAAAGTGTATCTGAGATGATTGGTAGGCTAATGTTAATTAGTTCTTTCATTTAATTGAACCCACTGCTATAAACGCACCCTCATCATTCTTGTCAAAATCAAAGACTTTAAACACACATTTTATCATGATCAGAAGCGCACTCACCACAGTCAGTTTCCTGTGTGGGGAATTCACATTTGCGCAGTTCAGCCGCAGGAAAAGCTCGAGTCCGGCTTCGCGACGGCAGCGACAAGCAGCTAGAAGACCTTCCTAAAAGAACAGAGAAAAAAAGTTTCACTTCTGAGCAGCTTTACCAGCCAGAGAGTTACTACACAGCCCCAGTCCGCCGAGCTGCCAGAGCCCCGCCCACTTTTTAACCGCAGCTCCGCCTGTGAGGCCATAAGGCACCATTTAAGATATGAAACATCAAAGAAATGAACTTGTAAGCCAGCACAGCCACACCCACTTATGAGTCTCACTCAAATGAGACTGTCAAAGCATGTGGCTCCGCCCACTTCTTTAGTCATTTTATGACCTCCTTGTTTGCCTGTTAAATTGCCCTGTAAGATAAATCTCTGTCCACTTTAAGTAGGCATATGAAAGGATGGAGCTCCGCCTACTCATTGGCCTATAAGTTAGCATACGAAATGATGAAGTGATGACGAAATGATTATCAACTAAACTAGCCTATGAAGCTCCGCCTACCTTCTTATCAGTTAAACTAGTCTATGAAGCTCCACCTACTTGATTATCAGTTAAACTAACCTATTAAGCTCCACCTACTTGATTATCAACTAAACTAGCCTATGAAGCTCCACCTACTTGATTATCAGTTAAACTAGCCTATGAAGCTCCGCCTACTTACTTATCAGTTAAACTAGTCTATGAAGCTCCGCCTACCTTCTTATCAGTTAAACTAGTCTATGAAGCTCCACCTACTTGATTATCAGTTAAACTAACCTATTAAGCTCCGCCTACTTGATTATCAGTTAAACTAGCCTATGAAGGTTTGCCTACTTGATTATCAGTTAAACTAGCCTATGAAGCTCCGCCTACTTGTTTATCAGTTAAACTAGCCTATGAAGGTTTGCCTACTTGATTATCAGTTAAACTAGCCTATGAAGCTCCGCCTACTTGATTATTAGTTAAACTAGTCTATGAAGCTCCACCTACTTGTTTATCAGTTAAACTAGCCTATGAAGCTCCACCTACTTGTTTATCAGTTAAACTAGCCTATGAAGCTCCGCCTACTTGATTATCAGTTAAACTAGCCTATGAAGGTTTGCCTACTTGATTATCAGTTAAACTAGTCTATGAAGCTCCGCCTACTTGTTTATCAGTTAAACTAGCCTATGAAGCTCCGCCTACTTGTTTATCAGTTAAATTGGTCTATGAAGCTCCACCTACTTGTTTATCAGTTAAACTAGTCTATGAAGCTCCGCCTACTTGGTTATTAGTTAAACTAGCCTATGAAGCTCCGCCTACTTGATTATCAGTTAAACTAGTCTATGAAGCTCCACCTACTTGATTATTAGTTCAACTAGCCTAAGAAGCTCCGCCCACTTGATTATCAGTTAAACTAGTCTATGAAGCTCCACCTACTTGATTATCAGTTAAACTAGCCTATGAAGCTCCGCCTACTTACTTATCAGTTAAACTAGTCTATGAAGGTTTGCCTACTTGTTTATCAGTTAAACTAGTCTATGAAGCTCCGCCTACTTACTTATCAGTTAAACTAGCTTCTTAAGCTCCGCCTACTTGTTTATCAGTTAAATTGGTCTATGAAGCTCCGCCTACTTGATTATCAGTTAAACTAGCCTATGAAGCTCCGCCTACTTGTTTATCAGTTAAATTGGTCTATGAAGCTCCACCTACTTGTTTATCAGTTAAACTAGTCTATGAAGCTCCGCTTACTTGATTATTAGTTAAACTAGTCTATGAAGCTCCGTCTACTTGATTATTAGTTAAACTAGTCTATGAAGCTCCACCTACTTGTTTATCAGTTAAACTAGTCTATGAAGCTCCACCTACTTGATTATCAGTTAAACTAGCCTATGAAGCTCCGCCTACTTACTTATCAGTTAAACTAGTCTATGAAGGTTTGCCTACTTGTTTATCAGTTAAACTAGTCTATGAAGCTCCGCCTACTTACTTATCAGTTAAACTAGCTTCTTAAGCTCCGCCTACTTGTTTATCAGTTAAATTGGTCTATGAAGCTCCGCCTACTTGATTATCAGTTAAACTAGCCTATGAAGCTCCGCCTACTTGTTTATCAGTTAAATTGGTCTATGAAGCTCCACCTACTTGTTTATCAGTTAAACTAGTCTATGAAGCTCCGCCTACTTGATTATTAGTTAAACTAGTCTATGAAGCTCCACCTACTTGTTTATCAGTTAAACTAGTCTATGAAGCTATGAAGTTCTGTGCATTCCCCCATTAAATATCTTGTAAATGCGCTTTTTGGCCCACTAGACTTAACCCACACGTTAGCCAATAAAAATGCAGCTATGAGAGTACAGAGCTCTGGCTTTTCACAAAGCCACCAAAACACTAATCACACTTTTTTTTTTTTTTCTTTTGCGCTTGTTCCTGTGTTTTTTCCCCCATGGGTGTGTATTCACCACAGCCTTGACCAAGCACTGAGCAGTTCATAACCCAGGAGATTTTCTTTTTCTTTCTAAAAGCACATTCAGCTGCTTCAGGCCATTAGTTTAGCTCCACTTAGTGCTTGGGTTCGAGTTCAGTGGGAGCAGCATTTGTTCTAGGGCTCTAGTGCTCATATTGTCATACAGGCCCCTGCAGCCCTCAGAAGCTATAAAGAGGGTCAGATGTTAAAAAATGCACAGTCTAGATAAATATGGCCACTTCCTTTATGAAACTGCTGTGACCTCACCCGCCCCCCACCAACACCACCACCTCCTCCTCCTTCTTCGTCTCCTGCTGCTTAGCTGTCCACACCACAAAACTTCACACTCGTCTTCGTGCTGATCTTCGTGTTGATGTGACTGAATTCAGAGTCAGGTTTGTTGTCAATTTTGAATCCATATCTGTTAAAAATGCTGGAGGGGGCCTGTGAGGGCCGAGGTGGCCGTGTTGAGAGTCTCGGTGCTGGGGAGCTGTAGAGTTTGCAGCTGTACAGCTGTACAATGTTTTAATGGGGGAAGTCCACCGATTCTATAAAGTA
Source organism: Salminus brasiliensis (assembly GCF_030463535.1). NCBI lineage: Eukaryota > Metazoa > Chordata > Actinopteri > Characiformes > Bryconidae > Salminus > Salminus brasiliensis. The sequence goes on from NC_132878.1 coordinate 96,221,010, forward strand.
TTACTTTACTAATTCTCAATGTATCCAGAGTCGGAGATCGGTGTGAAATTGTCGAGTAACCTGCCGACTCACATGCTTTTACAGTGGTGGTGAACGGTACCAGACGTCTCCATGACTACAGCACTAATATAGCCATCTTTATTTCCTATCCGAAACCAGCAGTGGACCGACGCGAGTCTTCTGAGCTTTGTATGGAATGATGCAGATGGTGAAAGTGGTGCAAATCTGAGCAAATACAGTTCCTATGAGGACTATTTTTTTGCCACACATGTATCCCTCCACCATTTATGGTTTAATGATATGTGATTTTAGCTCCAGTCTCTCAGTGAGAAGAGGAACCTACTCTCACCTCAGTGTCATTTTACACATTAAACTATATCTCCGGATTCCTTTATAATTGGTTTATGTGGATGATGTCGTGGTGTTGGTCAGACCCATGACGGCTTTCCTGTAGATCACTCCTCTCGCTGTAGAGCTGCAGTGCTTTATTTTACACCAAAATAATTTTAAAAAAGGTTTAGAGGGTAACACAGTTCAGCTCCTGGACTGAGAGATACTGGATGGGCTCGGGAGCTCCAACAAGTTCCAGAAGTTGCTCAGTTTTGAAAAATTGGAAGAAGATTAGCCAGGCTGTTCCACACACCTTCTCTCGTAGGCTCACTTGTTCACATGTGTGATTTAGCTAGCATTGATTTCGCCCTCATGTCCTTGTCTCTTCCAGGCCAATGAGGTTCACGTTCAAGTCGGATGACTGCATGGTCATCACCATCCCCCTGGCAAGCATCAGGAATGCTCGAGATGGCCAGCTGATGCCGGAGAAATTCAGCTGTGTGTTCAAGGACATGTATAAGGTCTTCCTGAAGGGAAGGCCGAAGGCGATGGGGGTAAGCGAATTCTACTTGGCTCTCTTGAAGCATACACTATATGTGGACAAAAGTATTGGGACACCTGCTAATTCAGCATTTCTACTGAAATCAAGGGTGTTAGGGATGTTCAGGGGTGATCCTGCTTTTGTTGTCCAGAGAAGAAGAAAGCTTTCTACTAGATTGCATTCAGCTATTAGAGCTTTAGTGACATCAGGATGTTGGATAGAAGATCACCACCCCACCTCATCATCCCCAACTCCCTACTGCATCTCAAAAGTATTGGATGGTGCTCCACCATCCATCACTCCAGAGAACACAGTTCTTCCACTGCTCCACAGCTCCTCAATGCTGGGGGGCTTTTTACCCCTCTAGCCCACGCCTGGCATTAGGCAGCATGGTGGCAATAGCTTCATGATGTTTACCTGCACCTGCAGAGAGTCCTTTTCTATTGGCAGTACTTCTTCCCTACAGGCAAGCTGTGCATGTGCATTTGCACATCTGTCAGCAAAGAGTGCACCTTAAAGTAGATAAACACATCATTAGAAGGGGTGTCCGCAAACATTAGGCCAGCAATTTTGCTAAGCTACCATTCAGGACTAACAACTACATTAGCCCAATTTAAGTACTGAGTAACCTCCAGAACGGAGGTAGCACTTCTAGGGCCAGGTGTTGTCTATTAGCAAAGGAACTGGAGTGTATTAAGCTCTGTTAAGCTAACAGTCTGAGGTGAGAGGGGTTAGCATTAGCAGGAGCTCAAACAACATGACAGAATGAAATGAAATCTGAACTTTAACAACTAAAATGAATCTCAGTCAGACTCTTTCCTCACTGATAGACTGGCGTAGAGGGGAAAGTAACTGCTAAAGTAATTGCTAAAGCTGTAAAGCTGAACCTGGCCATTATTCTTTATATCATATCAGAATTTCATGATGAATTGACCAGTAGAAATGCTTCAAAATATTTGACACTTCTATTGAAAGTTAAGGATTTTGTGTCATTTTTGAGATACAAGGTTTTTGTCCAACAGCGACTGTAAAAAGCAGTGGCAGAGTAGTGGCAGTCAGGATGTACGCATTTAACACTTTTTATCAGATTTGTATTTAGATCCTCTGATAACAGCAAAGATTAGATGGAGACTGTGCTGCAGAGATGTCAAACATTGCCAAGCAACTAAAAACATTTAACTTTAATTAGATATAAATATATATCTATTAACGTTATATATTACATATTATGTTATATCATATTTTTATTATATTATATTATTATGTATTTTTATTGTATTTATTTACATCATATGAGTGTGGCAGCTTCACATTGTTTAAACATTTAAAAAATATTTTAAAATATATAAACAAATAAATAAAATTAAGAAATAAAAAATGGGGAAAACAGGAAGTCATTTGTTTTTTTGAGTGGCTTATTGATATACCAAATATACCAAAAAAAATATTTCAGCAAATTGTAGAACAAGTATTTAATTAAATTACATTAAAACTTCATTAAGAGCTAAATTTACTAAATTTACTAAAAAGTCCTAAACTGTAGCTCTCAAAATATGTCCGCTGTCAGCCTGGGTGTTTGGGGGTGAGTGTGTCCCATCATCAATGTCACACAAAACCTTGTATCTCTATTTTTGCTGTTTTTCACTTTTTGATATAATGTGAATCTGGTAGTTCAGACTGTGTGGAGGTGTTCAGCGGGTGAGCTTATAGATGACAGTATGTCTTCAGCTACATTAGCAACTTCAAGCTTATTTTTTTACTTTTACTTTTAATGTTTTTCACTTTTTGACATCTGGCAATTGTCCTGTACCTGATGTCAGAATTGATGATGAATGGCCCAATAAAAATGCTCCACAAATCTTTTACATTGACTTTGTTAGAAGTTAAAAAGCAGCAATATTTACATTTTCCAAAATTGATTTTCCTAGGAAAGTAAAAGTAGTAAACCTTTATAAATTATTGAAAGGTGGGACAAGGTATTGAGCGTTATGGACATGTTCAGCCACCCCTGGTGAAATTACACTTTGACCGTTTGTTGATTGAAGCGCAAAAAAGTACAAAAATCTTCTACAGGAAACAAACTTCTGTATAAAATATTTCTACACATTTATACATACTGAATTGAACATTTTGGAAATAAATATTAAACACAATGTAGTTCATGTTTTTGTTCATGTTAAATTAAGCAGATAAACAGTAATGTGGATGTGATTTGCACTTCAAAAATAAACTAAATTGAATTTGAACAGGGTGCACAACTTCTGCACGTTTATATATATATATAAACATATTACCAAGTAGAGGACGTTTAGAATCAAATCATATTAAATATAGAATGTTGTCTATGAAACAATCTATGAAAGTGAACAAATCCCTTAATAGACAATCTCTGCTCATTTGCTGAATTTTGAATATTTTTAATAAAAGAATAACATATGAAATCTGCTGTAACAGTAATTGTGTACTTCAATTATTAAATTAGACTTATTTACACTTGTTTACACATCAAATATGCATGTTATTTCCCCAACTTGTTGGTACTTTGAATAGTATAGAATAGAATAACTTTAGTATAACTGTATACTGACAGTTATGTTGATAAGTCGAATGACATGTTGATAAGTGAAGAAATTCCGCACAGAAAACAAGCATAAAATATACACATTACAGAGTCAATTTCTATTCATTTTTCTGAATTGAACTTATTTGAATAAATAACAACATATAAATATGCTGTAACATTTATACACATTTTTGTCTTATTTTTGTCCTAAATGTTAAATTAAGTAACTAAACAGTTATTGTACATGAAACAGTACACGTAAAATATTGGACATTGTGCTTTAATCTTAAATCATGCCACATATCATTTTAAATATTATATTATATAACATAGTATTATTATATAAATAATATGTTAAATTCAGTATATAACAGTAACTGTGTATTAAAATGTGACTTATTTACATCAGCAATGAATGTCGTTTTCCCAGGGGTGACCAAACGTAAGTGCATGATGCTTATATACATCTTAAATGTGTAGCAGAAAATGGTTAAACCAGTGTGAGGTATGTTCTGGCTGTTCATTGGAAACAATATGTGGTGCATTATGCAGCATTACACTTCTGCTTTCTGGGTATTAAAGGCAGCACAGATCACCACTGGAGTCTTCATCCTGTGTCTCGGGGCCATCTTTATCAACTACTTCGGCAACAGCCATGCCTTTCACATCATCCCCAGCGCACTGGTAAGACAGTCATTCGTACATTCAGATTCAGAAACTGACCTCAGGGTAGAATAAAAGTCACTGTGGAGGAGCACGGTTTCATTTTAGACAGTCTACAGTGCAGTGCAGGATCTGATAAGATCTCAAACGAAGCAGACTTGTCAGTATGGGCAGAAACACACTTCCCCTACTCCTCACTCCACAAAACCAGAGGAGGAACCTGTGGTTATAGATGTGAAGTGCAGTGATGTTTCTCTTCACTGAAGATAATGCACCTTCGGTTATCAACGTTTTAGCGTAAAAAATAAATGTTATTTGAAATTGATATTAGAAAGTTTTTCTTAAATGTTTCTAAGACAAACATAAATAATAGTAAGTGTATATAAAGATATAAATAGTGAAGTGGTATATAAGTAATGAATTATGTATTAAAATTAAACCAAATTTAATTTATGATTAGTACATTTATAAATAAATACAAATAATGAAGTTTGTAAATAAATAGTGGATTTATAATTTAAAAAATACTGAATATGATATAAATAGTGAATATACAAATTATTACATAATTATATCATATTAAACTTCTATATCTATATAAATAGATATAAATAAATAAATATATATATATGAAATAAGAGATATACATAGTAAAAGTGGTATATAATAGTAAAGTCACTGAGTGCTCAGCACATCGTTGCTATTTCTACTTTTTATAGTTTTATTAATATGATAAAAACACATGACCTGTCCAGTATAGTATGTGATAATTATGTGGCATGTGGACTAATAAAAAATGGTTCTAAAATATTTTTAAATGAACTATATGAATTATATAATTATATATATATATTATATATATGATTATCTGCATATTTTAAACCCAATTGTGATTGATATATTATATCTAATATATAATATTTAATATATTAAATATTAAATTACTGAAAACATAATATGCACATGCCACAAGTTATTTTTCAGTCTATTTAATTATGTTTATCTTAGAAGATAAATAAATATGTCATTTTTAGGAAGGTACATACATAATTACATAAGGTAAAAATATGCAATCTTTTGCTTAAGACTGAAAATAAGTCAATGGATAGACAGACAGATAGACAGACAGACAGATTTGCATGTTGACAAACACTGATTGTGAATTTTCTCTTTAGTTTGTAGGCTGTGGCATTCTAACATATGCAGCAGGACATGTCCCATTAATGCCAGTGGTATGTATTAATGTAGCATTTATGCTTTCAGTTATGATGTTTGTTTAATTATCTATTTGTCTTAAAGTTTGTGGAGTCAACTGTTTTTGGTGTTAATGGCAAAAGCACATGTCAGTATGAATGTAGGCTGAAAATGTCCAATGTCTTTTTGTAAACAGATGAAAATGTCCTTCATCTTCAACATCATCGGCCTTTTCTGGGCCGTCGCAGCTCTTGCTCTTTGTCCACTGATACACGAACCCTCGCAGGTAAAGCAGCTTTATGTAATTACCTCTTATGGGTAGGGTTATAACTGTCATTTTGTTGTTTCTCCAGTTTCAGTTGAGTTATATACTGTACATAATTAAATTGTCAGCTCAACCTGCAGCTGAAACTGATTCAATACTGCGTAAGATGTTTAGTCTGTGGCTCCGCCCCCTCAGTCTGTTTACTGTTTATTCCCATCTGCAGGTTAGAACCTCCCCCAATCACATCACATTTTGACATTGGAGCTCTGAGCCCTTGCTGGGATTTGAACTGATGACCTCCACACCCTTGATGATAAGCAGCAGTTAGACTGTAGAGCCGGTCTAGAGCTGTGAAATTACACTTCATAAAAACTCAGGTCTGAGTGAAATAACTTTCCCTTCTTTCTCAGACTCATTTACATTACATCTTATCCAGAGCGACTTACAAGGTTACTCATATTACAGAGGTGGACCAATGCAGCGTTAGGAGTCTTGCCCCAGGACTCTTATTGGCGTAGCACACACAGTCACTCAGGCTGGGAATCGAACCCCGGTCTCCCACAGTATGTTACAGCTCACTGGCAGGTAGTGGTGTTATCTGTTGCACCACACCGACCACTCAGAAATGTACACAACGGCTTCACAGCTATAGAGTGGAGTGACTGTCTAACTGCCTGCTCATCAAGAGACTCAGGAGGTCATCAGTTCAAATCCCATCAACACTGCTAACAGCTCTCCATGGTCTGAGAATAGGAAGGCCTTCCCCCAAGTCATGTGATAGGGGGCACTCTAATCTGCAGCGGAGCCACAGACTAAAAATCTTATGCAGTATTGGATCACTTACTTATGATTTTGAGGCTCAATCTGAGATGCAGAAGTTAGAAATGTGAGTTAGGAGAACTTTAGGCTGAGCTGAGTTCATTCAGAAAATTCTCCGTAATCAGAAACGGCATAATTTTCACAGTTTCACTTCCTATGGTATTTCAGGGAAAGTCAAATATAACACATGTAAAATTACAGCCTGCAATTGTTTATCTTGCCTACAGTTCCACGTTTATACCGGGTCACAGATATACATTCATACCGGGTCACAGATATACGTTCATACCGGGTCACAGATATACGTTCATACCGGGTCACAGATATACGTTTATACCGGGTCACAGATAAACATTCATACCGGGTCACAGATATACGTTCATACCGGGTCACAGATATACGTTCATACCGGGTCACAGATATACGTTCATACCGGGTCACAGATAAACATTCATACCGGGTCACAGATATACGTTCATACCGGGTCACAGATATACATTTATACCGGGTCACAAATATACATTCATACCGGGTCACAGATATACATTCATACCAGGTCACAGATAAACGTTCATACCGGGTCACAGATATACGTTCATACCGGGTCACAGATATACATTCATACCAGGTCACAGATAAACATTCATACCGGGTCACAGATATACATTTATACCGGGTCACAGATATACATTTATACCGGGTCACAGATAAACGTTCATACCGGGTCACAGATATACGTTCATACCGGGTCACAGATATACATTTATACCGGGTCACAGATATACATTCATACCGGGTCACAGATATACATTCATACCGGGTCACAGATATACGTTCATATCGGGTCACAGATATATGTTTATACCGGGTCACAGATAAACATTCATACCGGGTCACAGATAAACATTCATACCGGGTCACAGATATAAGTTCATACCGGGTCACAGATATACGTTCATACCGGGTCACAGATATACGTTCATACCGGGTCATAGATATACGTTCATACCGGGTCACTGATATACGTTCATACCGGGTCACAGATATACGTTCATACCGGGTCACAGATATACATTCATACCGGGTCACAGATATAAGTTCATACCGGGTCATAGATATACATTCATACCGGGTCACTGATATACGTTCATACCGGGTCACAGATAAACATTCATACCGGGTCACAGATATACATTCATACCGGGTCATAGATATACATTCATACCGGGTCACAGATATACGTTCATACCGGGTCATAGATATACGTTCATACCGGGTCACTGATATACGTTCATACCGGGTCACAGATATACGTTCATACCGGGTCACAGATAAACATTCATACCGGGTCACAGATATACATTCATACCGGGTCATAGATATACATTCATACCGGGTCACAGATATACGTTCATACCGGGTCATAGATATACGTTCATACCGGGTCACTGATATACGTTCATACCGGGTCACAGATATACGTTCATACCAGGTCACAGATAAACATTCATACCGGGTCACAGATATACGTTCATACCGGGTCACAGATAAACATTTATACTGGGTCATTGTAGGCTGAATATACAGGGGTTTTGCTGAAGGAGGAGCACATGCTCATTGTTTTTTGGTCTGTGCCCTCTACCCAGTTTCAGCCTTCACAGGAGAATAATACGATGTACGTCGGGCTAAAGGGCGTGCTCGTAGCTCTGCATGCACTTCAGTTCATCCTCGCCGCAGTGCTGATCTACTGGGAGAGTAAAGCCGTGTGCAGAGTACATTTCAACACCCTGGTAAGGCACAACACCCTGCAGGCCACTAAGAGTCATGTGAAAGTACACTATACGTCCAAATATTTATGGACACCCCTTCTAATAACACATTCAGCTACTTTAAGTTGCACCCATTGCTGACACATATGTGCAAATGCACACACATACACACAGCTTGTCTAGTCCTTGTAGAAAAGAAGTACTGCCAATAGAATAGGATTCTCTGGAGCAGATCAACCAATAGCAGGCGTGGGCTAGAGGGGTATAAAGCCCCCCAGCATTGAGAAGTTGTGGAGCAGTGGAAGAACTGTGTGATGGTGGTGGTGAGGTTCTTGTCACTGAATGCAATCAAATCCTCACAGCAATTCTTCTGCATCAGTAGAACGGGATGCTCTGGAGCACTCGGACACAAGCCTAGAGCCGTCCGTGTGGGCTAGAGGGGTACAAAGCCCTCCAGCACTGAGCTGACGGAGCTCCATTGGGTTTACTAATGCCAACCTCACTGATGCACTAGTAGCTGAATGCAATCAAATTCTCCTCACAGCAATGTTCCAATGTCTATTATAAAACCTGTCCAGAAGGATAGAGGCTGGTACTGCAGCACAGAGGGACACACTCCCTATTAATACCCTTGATTTTAGAAGACGTCTTGCTCTACGAGGCTACCAGAACTACGAGAACTACTTTTTTTGGCGGAAGAATTCACCTGAACTCCTGAACCTGTATTTGAGCTTGTTTACCTTACTAATCACTATCCCCCTTACATCCCTACCTCTGCTGTTGGGTTGCGTAAATATCCCTACACACCCAGGCACTACGAGATGCTGTATTAAGCGCGAAAAGCAGTGAGTCGAGGGTTCGAGCTGAAGCCGAATCACACAGCCGTTCATAAAGAGCTGGCAGCCTACACTCAGAAGTGCTAAACCGATAGCATTGACACATTTCTGTGCTACTTTAACACCAGCTGTGTTACAACTGATGGTTAAAAGGGCACAAAGAGCCAAATCTGCTAATGCCCTGTTTTGGTGTGCATAGCGACTGTGGTGATTGACAGTTGTGTCGTCTCGGAGGAGGGCCGTCATAGACCTTACCTTCCCAACACTGGTAGCATGGTGTGATGGGGAGGTCCCAGCTAGAGGACCTCGTTAGGAATAAAGAATTAATAGCTTGTTTTCCTGTAATCTGCCGCCTCTGATACGTCTTCTGATTTGTTGATGATGTCACCATGCACCAGTGGGCGGGCCTTAATATCCCAGATAGCATGTCCCTATGAGTATGCCTGTATGAGTTGGATTTTGTCCATGAGCACTACATATGGATGCCCACCAGGGTCGGTGATGGCACCAGGAGGGGGTTAACATGGGCCCCATCTGGGTTGTACACTGCATATGGGCCTAGAAGGGAAGGTTCTCGACCCATTTATCACTGAATATACCCTCCCCTCACACACACACACACACACACACACACCTTCTGCCACATCAGTATTACAAAGGTCAAAATTAATATCAGTCAATAATGATTAACTAAAAAATGTTTATCTGCTCTAGAGGTGTACATCTGTATGTGTGTGGTTATATATATATATATATATATATATATATATATATATATATATGTGTGTGTGTGTGTGTGTGTGTGTGTATATATATGGTTTACAGCTACGATATATATCTAATTATATATATATATATGTATATATCAGAATTAATATCTATATCTACTTCTGTGTGTGTGGTTAAATTTACATATGGTTTACAGCTACGATATTTATCTAATTATAAAAATTTAAATATAACCACACACACAGAAGTAGATATAGATATTAATTTTGATATATATATATATATGTGTGTGTGTGTGTGTGTGTGTGTGTATATATATATATAATATATATAATTTGATATATATCATAGCTGTAAACCATATAATAACCAGACATTGTAACACAAGTAACAAGGAAGAAACAAACTTGTGAAAGTGGGCGTGGCCAAATAAGGTGGATATATACATATGATTTATAATATACGCCCAATCCTCTATGATATATATGTCTAAAAATAGTCATATATCAGATTTATATATATTACTATATATTAAAAAGTGTTTATTTCTTTTTCTTTTTTTAACACAGCCTATGATCACGCTGAAGCAGGACCAGTGAGCTGCTGAGAACACCACGCAGAGAAACCATTTAAACAAAAAAAAAACCCAACCATCAGTCCATCTGTCAGTTTGGCCATAGATAAGCTCTGTATAGACTAACCCACTGTTTTATCAGCTTGTGAGTATGTGCTTCTTCTCTGTCTATATACTGTACACTCCTTACAAATGATGTCCCTGGCCTGGAGATGGAGTGGCTTAATGGCTGCAGGGCGAATAGTCTAAAAGACTAAAGGCTCGTTTTTCCTCTAATACTTCTTTAAAATGTTACGGCCTCTGAAGCGTCTTCTGATTTTTGGATGATGTGACCATGCACAGTGGGCGGGACCACATAACATAAACCTGTAATATCATATATATATATATATATATATATATATATATATATATATATATATATATATATAGCCTTGTCTATCTTTTATACACTCGCGCTCATCCAGAAAAAACACAGCGCATCCAACAAGAGCGAAAGCCTCGTCTATCTTTTATACACTCGCGCTCATTCAGGAAAAACACAGCGCATCCAACAAGAGCGAAAGCCAGTCTATCTTTTACACACTCGCGCTCATTCAGGAAAAACACAGTGCATCCAACAAGAGCGAAAGCCTCGTCTATCTTTTATACTCTCGCGCTCATTTAGGAAAAGAACAGCGCATCCAACAAGAGCGAAAGCCTCGTCTATCTTTTACACACTCGCGCTCATTCAGGAAAAACACAGCGCATCCAACCAGAGCGAAAGCCAGTCTATCTTTTATACACTCGCGCTCATTCAGGAAAAACACAGCGCATCCAACAAGAGCGAAAGCCAGTCTATCTTTTATACAGTAATGAAAACATGGCATCTCACAAGAGGCAGAGTGACCACTAGGAGGCCTAAGGGCTTGGGCTACAGATTAATCCACTGAAATGTTCTTTATGCGATCGGAGATCATTTTCTCTGTGGGATTTTTCAGCTTAATTCTTAAGGGTGTATCTAATAGACAGAACTGAGAGACTCGCTGACCACCTTCTGTGATCCAGAGGGGAGTCCGAGCTCCATGTTACAGGAGGCTGTCTTGAAAAACTGCATATCTCTCAGTTTGATGTAGTGTGTAAATATTGTAATTTTCAAACTATGGCATGCGCTCTCACAGCCACACAGCTTATATATTAAAACTAAACTAAAATAAAATGTATTTAAATGAAAAGATTCCTATTTTTGTAATAATTTTTGTATCCTGATAGGTATACACCCGTCTGTCCCATCAACAGCAGATTAGCACCACCCATTCACGCTGCAGTTATAAGGAGTGTTGTAGCCCGAACTGCTGTCTAAACAAGGCACAGGGCAGAGCAGCTGATCAGAACCGAGCTCATTTACATATTACATTTACATATCATTAAAATGGTGGAGGAATACCTGCTGCCTTTAGGGTGTAGTGCAGCAAAAAGTATCATCATCATCATCACCTTCCTCCTCATTTTATATAAAACTCAGAAGATTTGATAGTAAATGAAATCAAGTAAATAAAAGCTCATTTGCATATCATTAAATGGTGGAGGGATACATGCTGCCTTTAGGGTGTAGTGCAGCAAAAAGTAGTCCCTAAAGAAAACTGTATTAGTTAAAATTCTCCACTATTTTACAATTATCATCATTATCATCATCATCATCACCTTCCTCATCATTTTATATAAAACTCAAAAGATTTGATAGTAAAATGAAATAAAGTAAATAAAAGCTCATTTACATATCACATTTACATATTATTAAAATGATGGAGGAGTACCTGCTGCCTTTAGGGTGTAGTGCAGCAAAAAGTAGTCCCTAAAGGAAACTGTTTTAGTTACAATTTTCCACTATTTTACCATCATCATCTTCATCATCATCATCTTCCTCATCATTTTATATAAAACTCAGAAGATTTGATAGTAAATGAAATCAAGTAAATAAAAGCTCATTTGCATATCATTAAATGGTGGAGGGATACATGCTGCCTTTAGGGTGTAGTGCAGCTACAAAAAGTAGTCCCTAAAGAAAACTGGATTCAAATTCACCACTATTTTACCATCATCATCTTCATCATCTTCATCATCATTTCATATAAAACTCAGACGTTTTGATAGTAAATAAACTAAAGTAAATAAAAGCTCATTTACATATATCAGTTTTAAAGGAACAGTAACACCAAAACAAAAAGCCTGTTTAATTCTAAAAGGATAAATATATATATATATAACCCATAGAAATGTTAGAAGTGGTGGTGGGGTTCAATACTGTGAAAATATGGGATGTGGGCACTTTAAATCACTGATGAAGCTTTAGTGAAAGTTAAAGAGAGCTGCCTTTGTGGTAGATTCAGGGCATTTCCGAGGAAATGTGAGCTGTTGTTTGTGGTGTTTCGCTGAATTCGGCTTTTTCAGCATTGATTTGGAGAATTAAACAAGCAGCAGTGGTGTATGATGGGTAATGCAGTTTCTGTACTTTACTATGTCTATAGTGTCTCCTGATGTGCAGACAATTTTTGTTGTTGTTTGATCTTTGCAATTAAATCTATTCTTGGTCATAAACCG
>NC_132878.1:96236372-96241372 GCF_030463535.1 Salminus brasiliensis
GTAGTTTCACACACTGCTACTGTAACTAAGACCCCCAAAGTAAACAATGAGAGACCCCCATATACAACTCACAGTGAGAGCTAGCCAGGCTAAAATACAGCTTCCAAACATGGTGGTGGTAGTTTCACACACTGCTACTGTAACTAAGACCCCCAAAGTAAACAATGAGAGACCCCCATATACAACTCACAGTGAGAGCTAGCCAGGCTAAAATACAGCTACCAAACATGGTGGTGGTAGTTTCACACACTGCTACTGTAACTAAGACCCCCAAAGTAAACAATGAGAGACCCCCATATATACTGACAGCAGCTGATGTTTTGGGCCAAGGTGGATTGGAAGTAGTGTAGATGTGTGAGTGTGAAGAACTTCTATAAGACCCCATGAACATCCTGTTGATGTAAAGGCACTAATTAAAAAAGGCACTAATTAAAGACCACATCTTAATTAAAAAAGACAAGATAACACTTATGGATCCTTTAAAGAAGTGTTGCATTATTGTCATTTACAAATATAATTATAAAACTTACAAAAAGCAATATTGATGTTTATTAAATCAAATATGCGTCTTACTAATAATTAATAAAAAAATCATAAATAAATAATAAATACTATAAAATGTCTGCATATACTTTTTAATACATGCTACATGAATGTATGGATAAAGATATTGTATTTATTTTTATTTATTTCAAAAAATATATAAGGTAGCTACAAACTACTAACATGCGCTATTACAAACAGTCACTAACATTTTTTTAAATTTACAATATTGATGTTTATTAAATCAAATATGCGTCTTACTCATTTCATATTATACTAAAAACATCAAAGGGTAAAGGAATCCATGTTTTGCACTTATAAAAGGAACTACAACTGTTTTTACTACATAAAACCAAACAAAATCACCAAAGCCAATACAAGATAAGACAATATATGATACAGGCTATAAATACATTCAACATATTAACAACATATTTATAAAATAAATAAATGAAACATAATGAAAATGTAGGATATTGTATTTTATTTATTTTTCAGTCTTTAGAAATATGTGGCCAGTCTAAATGTTTTTAATTTGAAGTTAATTCAATTCAATTTTAGTTATATAGAGCTTTTTACAACAAATGTTGTCACAAAGCATCTTTACAGAGATTCTGTGTGGCTTCAATTTATATTAATAATAAAAATGTTGATGAGATGTTGATACACATGAATAAAACAGCAAAGAAAAACGTAAATTAATGATTATTTGGGATGTTTTTGGTTCATAAAACCGCTAAAATAATTAATAAAAATAACAAATAAATAATAAATACTATAAAATGTATAATGCTTATGCATGGTAGCTACAAACTACTAACATGCACTACACAAAACCAAACAATATCACAAAAGACAATAAAAGATAAGACACTTTAAGAATAAATAAATAATTAATAATATAAAATGTAAGTGACATGTAAATGTAAAAACATAATTGTATTTATTTTTATTTATCTTTAAAAAAATATATAAGGTAGCTACAAACTACTAACATGCGCGATCACAAACAGTCACTAACAATTTTTTAAATTTACAATATTGATGTTTATTATGCAAATTAGACTTAAAATAGTATAAAGGAGGTGTTTTTTTTTGTTTTTTTTTGCACTTCAGATTTTTTTATTTTTTAGTACTTAGAACCATAAAGATACACATAAAATATATTTGTGAAATAAACTGAATATTAAATAATATAGTATTTAATTTGTCTAAAGCTTCTGTTAAACACTTTGAGACGCAGCATCTCGTCGCCATTGAACGCGGCTTTGTTGCTGCCTCTTCCTCCGGTGTCTGTGCGCATGCGCAGCGCCCCTCTCCGTCCCTCGGTGTGTGTATGTGTTTGTGTGCGTGCGCGCGTGTATGTGTCTGTGTGTGCGCGCGCGTTCCTCCAGCTCCATGCCCGCTCTGCTCAGGCCCTGCAGCCGTGCTGAGGGACCCGATCCCAGGCGTTAGGTCTCGAGCCGAGGCCTCGGTCTGTTATTGTGTGCGTGCGTGCGTGCGTGCGTCTGTGTGTGTGTGTGAGCCCCTCCTGTGTGTGTGTGTGTGTGTGTGTCCAGTATGGCGGCCCGCACGCTCAGCAAGGACGACGTGAACTACAGGATGCATTTCCGTATGATCAACGAGCAGCAAGTGGAGGACATCACCCTCGACTTCTTCTACAAGCCGCACACCATCACCCTGCTGACCTGCACGGTGCTCAGCCTCATGTACTTCGCCTTCACCCGGTGAGAGAACCGCCCGAGCAGCCCCCTGTTCCTCCGGGGGGAGCTGGGGGAGGGCTGGTGGGATACTATTGTGATATCGAGATCGATATGGAGATCGATACCGCACGGTTACTCTCAGCACCAGCATTCAGATGCTCTGAGATGGTCCTTGATGGTCAAGCTGGTCCAAAAGCTGGTCATCAAGCTGGTCATCCAGGCCAGAATACTGGTAGGATAACTGGTTAGGACGGTTAACCAGCTTAGTCCCTGACCAGAACACCATAGGGTTGCCTATTGAGGCCTTGCTGGTCAACCTTCTCGGTCATGCTTGGTTGACCAGCTCGGTCATGCTGACCATACTGGTCAACCTCAGTGGTCATCGTGTATGTGTTTAATCATGCTGGGCGACCAGTGGGGTTGTCAGAAGGTTGGATATACCAGTTTTCGACATCGCTCAAATGCAGCAGGGCCCTCGTCCGCTTGTATCCGGATATTTTTGTAAAGGTAGGCTCTCGAATCTGAGGACTAGGGGCCTTTTGTGACAAAAGAATTAGTCAAGTGAGTCGCTCGACCCCCGTAACGCTCGACCCCCGTAACGCTCGACCCCCGTAACGCTCGACCCCCGTAACGCTCAACCCCGTAACGCTCGACCCCCGTAACGCTCAACACCGTAACACTGTTGAATTGAATGATTGAGTTGAATGGTAGAATGACGTCCCACTGTAATGAGGCTGACCCACTGTTGTCCCGCTGGCGTCCCGCTGCTGGCCCACTGTTGTCCCGCTGGCGTCCCGCTTTTGTGACAAAAAAAGTGAGTCATTCCACTCCATAACTAACGCTCAGCTCCGTAACGCTCAACCCCGTAACCCTGTTGAATTGAATGATTGAGTTGAATGGTAGAATGATGTTGTCCCACTGGTGTCCCACTGGTGTCCCACTGGTGTCCCACTGGTGTCCCACTGGTGTCCCACTGCTGGCCCACTGGTGTCCCACTGCTGGCCCACTGCTGGCCCACTGCTTCATTGGCTGTTTAAGGCCCAGTTACCGACACTGCTCAACTGCAGCAAGGCCCTTGTCCGCTTGTATCCCACTGCTGTGTCCCACTGCTGTCCTACTGGTGTCCCACTGCTGTCCTGCTGCTGGCCGTCCACTGGCTTTTTGCTCAGCGTTTTCTGGGCGGTATTAGCCAAAATGCCCCATATCATCACTCGTTTTCCACCAGCCGTCCAATTTACTAACCCTTCCTTCATTTCTTCCATTTGTTATCTTTCATAAACTAGTTAAGTAAATAATTTTCAGTTTCTTTTTTATAATTAATTATATATCAGACCTGCTCATCATTACTTAACTCCCAGTTTTTTTTTTTGTTGTAATATCTATCTTTAGTTTAGTTTAGTAATTTTCTAGAATAAAAGTCTCTGTGCTTTTAAAAGAGACAGTTTGAGAAGATGAAACACTCGTTAGAGCTTGGGTGGTCTGAGGGTGGACGAGCGGTGGCGGACAGTCGGTGGGGTGCTGACCTTATCCAGCCCGTGGGCCGATTATATGTGCGGCGTTTCTCTGAGGAGACTCTGAGAGCTGGACGTTTCGCTCGTCTCCACGTATTAAACCCAGCTCCCCTGTTATTAATCTACCGCTGATGTGGTGAATTACATATTAATAAAAATGTACAGTGGTAAATAATGAAATTCATAAATGATAAATGATATTGTATGTTATTTGTGGTAAAAATGTCGTAAAGTTGCTGAAATGTCGTAAAGTGTGTTTATGTGGTTGTTGGAGGCATTATTGTCGGCTTTGGGATCTGAAAAGAGCGTAATCTGGCTCGGTTTCTGTGACATTTCCAGTGGATTTGATGCTAACTCCACAGACGACGGCTGACGTTTATATTATTTCCATTAAAATCTGTAAATTTAGTGAAATTACACGATTAACACCGTTAACCCTCGCTCTCTTTAATCTCCTACAGTGTCTATTGTCTATTTTCTGTCACGGTGTCTCTCTACAACAGGCTAATACTGTGGCAGAAAGCTTTCCAGCAGTTCTGAGACAGGCCTTGCTTTCTAATATTTGCTGAAAGTAAATATTACAGCTGCAAATATAAGAAATGATAAGAAATATAAGAAATTAAAAAAACAAATTAAGACTGGCTCGGTTGGTACAAGCTGGAGGAGTGTGAGGAGCTACGTCTTCCATCAAATGCAAGCAGAAACCTCCGCTAGCTTAGCGCTAGAGCTGGGCGATATGATGATATTTTATCGGATCGTGATAAATTTCGTTATGGTGAAAATGATAAGCTTCTCTAATCGTACACTGATCAGCTGCAGGTTTCATTACTAACAGTGTAATTAGACTGGGGTAATTAGATGAAGAGCAGCAGATGTTATAGAGTAGAAATCACTGTATTCAGCACAGTACTGTCACTACTGATGTTTTCAGTCTGTGATTAAATATCGTGATAAATATCATATCGCGAAAAAAAGTCGTAAAAAATGTGATATAGTATTTTTATATTTTTACCATATCGCCCAGCTCTACTTGGCACTTAAATAAACGGCATACTAGGGCTACGATAGGGTCACGATACACAATATTTATCACGATACCTGTAATCTCTACGACAAAACTCGTAAAGATTGCTGTGTACTTTACGACAATGCCGGGCCAATGAATCGGGCCTGTATGTTACGCATCACTGCTGTCAGATTTGTCTGTTTATAGTTTTCTCCTTAGTTTGAACCCTGTAGCTGC
>NC_132878.1:96246372-96348872 GCF_030463535.1 Salminus brasiliensis
TTTTAGCACTGAATAATTAGTTCTTACTTACAAACAACTAGCTACTGGTTTTTAGATCTACAACAATAAATAGATACTATATAATGAGACCGAAAAATTACTTGTTACTTTATTAATATGTATTAAAGAATAAGTAGATTATTAAACTAAATAATTATTAATTGCAGGCTGAATAATTTTAGTACTGGATAACTAGTATGTACTGTATTAATACTTAAATAATAAGTAGATACTAAGTAATTAGTAGTTTTAAAGTAATTAAATCCTGAATAATTTTAGTACTGAATAATTTGTTACTGAATAATTAGTAGGTACTGAATTAAAAGTATCTACTGGATATATAAGTAGATACCAAATAATTAGTTTTGAAATAATTACATGCTGAATAATGTTAGTACGGAATAATTATTTCTTACTTCATAACTAGTAGTTAATGGAGTATTAGTACTTCAAGAATAAGTAGGTACTACCTAATTGGTATATTTTTAATAATTAGATACTAAAAATGTTAGTACTGAATAACTAGTATGTACTGTTTTAATACTATTTAAATAAGGAGATACTGAATAATTAGTAGTTTTAAAGTAATTAAATCCTGAATAATATTAGTACTGAATAATTAGTTGTTACTGAATAACTAGTAGGTACTGAACTATTAGTACTTACTGAACAATAAGAAGGTACTACATAATTAATAGATTTTTAATAATTAGATACTGAATAATGTTGGTACTGAATAATTAGTACTTTTGAAATAATCAGTAAATACTGTATAATTAGTAGGTACTCAGTAATTTATATTGAATAATAATTAGATACTGAATTATTATTTATTAAAATGTCACCAATTCAAAGGTTGCAACTACCGTTTTACTCCTGTGATTCCTCTGTGATTAAAATCTGCTGTTCTGATTGGCCGACAGGTCTGAGCGTGCTCTACTTCCTCTTCTTGGTCTTCATCATCTTCCTGAACTGGGAGCAGGTGAAGGCTTTGATGTACTGGCTGGACCCCAACCTCCGCTACGCCAAGCGAGAGGCCGACATCATGGTAGGAAATGATGGACAGCGGCAAAAAGTCTAATTTGCACTGATTTATCCTCTATGGTTCCCTCTGTAGTTTCACCAACTGATGCGTTCAGAAGTTTGAACTCTAATGACGTTCTAATAACATTAATATCCAGTATGAAGCTAAATAATAACATTAATATCCAGTATGAAGCTCTAATAACATTAATATCCAGTATGTAGCTCTAATAGCATTAATATCCAGTATGAAGCTAAATAATAACATTAATATCCAGTATGAACCTAAATAATAACATTAATATCCAGTATGAAGCTCTAATATCATTAATATCCAGTATGAAGCTCTATTAACATTAATATCCAGTATGAAGCTCTAATATCATTAATATCCAGTATGAAGCTCTAATAGCATTAATATCCAGTATGAAGCTAAATAATAACATTAATATCCAGTATGAAGCTCTATTAACATTAATATCCAGTATGAAGCTCTAATATCATTAATATCCAGTATGAAGCTCTATTAACATTAATATCCAGTATGAAGCTCTAATATCATTAATATCCAGTATGAAGCTCTATTAACATTAATATCCAGTATGAAGCTCTAATAACATTAATATCCAGTATGAAGCTCTAATAGCATTAATATCCAGTATGAAGCTCTAATAACATTAATATCCAGTATGAAGCTCTAATGACATTAATATCCAGTATGAAGCTCTAATGACATTAATATCCAGTATGAAGCTCTAATAACATTAATATCCAGTATGAAGCTCTAATAACATTCATATCCAGTATGAAGCTCTAATATCATTCATATCCAGTATGAAGCTCTAATAACATTAATATCCAGTATGAAGCTCTAATAGCATTCATATCCAGTATGAAGCTCTAATAGCGTTAATATTCAGTATGAAACTAATAACATTGATATCCAGTATGAAGCTCTAATTATATTAATATTGCTCTGAATTGTTTAATAAAATTATTATTAAAAATGTTATGGCGATGTGTTCGACAGGAGTACGCCGTGAACTGCCATGTGATCACCTGGGAGCGAATCCTCAGCCATTTTGACATCTTTGCGTTCAGTCATTTCTGGGGCTGGGGGATGAAGGCCCTGCTGATCCGGAGCTACGGACTCTGCTGGACCATCAGCATCACCTGGGAACTCACTGAGGTAAAGCACCCCCTACTGCAGGGTGACACCCCTTCTAATAAATGAGTTCAGCTGCTTGTAAGCTGCACCCATTGCTGACACAGATGTGCAAATGCACACACACAGCTTGTCTAGTCCCTGTGGAGAAGTACTGCCAATAGAATAGGACTCTCTGGAGCAGGTAAACAAACATAAACCTAAAAGACACCATGCTGCCTAATGCCAGGCGTGGGCTAGAGGGGCATAAAGCAGTGGAAGTACTGTGTTCTCTGGAATGATGGTGGAGCTCCATCCAGTACTTTTGAGGTGGGGTGGTGATCATCATCCAATATCCTGACCTCATTAATGATCCTCTTGCAGAAAGCAATCAGATCCTCACAGCAATGCTCCAAATCCTCCAGAATCTAGTAGAAAGCCTTCTTCCATGGAGAGTTATTCTGACAAAATCAGGATAAACCCTGTTTCGTACCCTTGATTTCAGAAGAAACAATGAATAAGCAGGTGTCCCAATACTTTTGTCCGTTTAGTTTGTATGTTTCCAATAGTTGCATTAGCATTGTAGCTCCAGAACAGCCCATAAGAAGCCAATAAGAAGGCTGTAGGCATTCTGACCCTGTGTTGGAAGGCATATAGGGATGTATTGTGACCTTACTGTAGAAGTAGGAATCTGAAATGTGATTGGCTGAAACTAATCTGCTGCAATGAGAGACTCTCTGAGCTACATTCCATACAGTAGCCTTTGTTTCCACAGCAGCCTTTTCTGACGTCCACCACATTTTAGTCCTCTGAAACGCTCTTCTCCTCTCCACAGCTCTTCTTCATGCACCTCCTGCCCAACTTTGCGGAGTGCTGGTGGGACCAGGTGATCCTGGACATCCTGCTGTGTAACGGTGGTGGAATCTGGCTGGGAATGACAGTCTGCCGCTTCCTGGAGATGCGCACCTACCACTGGGCCAGCATCAAGTACGTACACACACACACACACACACACACACACACACAATCTGCTTCTCTAAATACGCTGACCTTACCCAGAGCGTCGGGAAGCACTTTCAGGAATTAGAAAAGTCTGCCTTCATACGGTCAGGTTCATAAGTATTTGGACAGTGGCACAAACCTCTCCGTCCTCTCAGTGGATTTTAAGTGAAGTAGTCCAGATGTGATTGCAGGAGGGCTGGGCAATATGAATATGAATATCGTGAGACACAATAAGCTTTTGAGGTGGGGTGGTGATCATCATCCAATATCCTTACCTTATTAATGCTCCTCTTGCAGAAAGCAATCAAATCCTCACAGCAATGTCTAGTAGAAAGCCTTCTTCCCTGGACAGTTATTCTGACAAAAGCCGGATAAACTCAGTTTAATGCTCTTGTGTTCAGAAGAAACCATGAATAAGCAAGTGTCCCAATACTTTTGTCCTTTTAGTTTGTATGATTCCAATAGTTGCATTAGCATTGTAGCATGTCGAGGAGCTAGCCAGTGTATAAAGACCACTGATCAGCTGCAGGGTTAATTTCAGACTGTGTTAATTATTAAATGATGTATTATTATTAATTATTATAATTATTAATTACTAATTCTAGGTTTAACTGGATGAAGTGTGCCAGATTTTGAGTAACAATTACAGTACTCACAGTACTAGAGCTGGGCCATATGGAAAAGTCACAATATTTAACAGACATTTTTTATGATATACGATATTTATTATATAAAACTAATAAATATATATATTATATATAAAATTATATATTATATGTATTATTATATATAAAAACTGCTATCCCATACTGAGTACTGTGATTTTTACTCAAAATATGCTTCACTCCATTGAATTAAATAAGACTGATACACTCTTTGTAATGAAACTCTTTAAGCCCTGACGATATCCACGATACACTCATAAAAGCAATATTCATCAAAATACGATAAAATATTGTCCTATTGCCCAGCTCTACTCATTATATTATTTTTTTTATAATCTGAATGTCTTTAAATATTATGACGTGATCATTGGAGTGCATAAGTGGACAAGACAACCATGTTGACCATTAGTGTGGGACACACAGGTATAGTGAGCGCATGTACCCGGAGCTGTGGGCAGAGAGGGTGAAGTCAAAGGGCCCAACGCTGCCAGCTTGCCGAGCCTGGGCATCGAACCCACAACCCTGTCATCAATAGGCCGGGGCTCACTGACTGATGAGCAGTTCCGTTCCTCATAATTACTGTACAGATACTTTCGGACCTGACTGCAAATATCATGTGACTGTACATAAAAGCTGTACAACATCTAATATAAGGATGTAGTAAAATTAGCGTTTAGATATATAGGTATCAATTCCTAGAAATTCCTAGAAATTCCAGAATGTTTTTATTATTCAAACATTAAAAAAGTAAAAAAATTTTTTATTTATTTTTTATTTTTTTAATAAATCTAATTCAGCAGCTCAGTTTATTTATGCTTAATTATGCATATGACTTTTCACATTCAAATAAGACACATGCATAATTAAGGGGCATGGCAGAACCCCTCTGCATGCCTAGTGACATTACTAGTTAATAGTAATTTCATTAATTATGAATATTATTTGTATGTTAGAATGATTACTTTATTATTATTATTATTATTTAAACTGTTATTGAACTGTTATAAACTATGTTTTCTATTATAATCATAACAGGGTTACTGTAGGAAGTCTGACTCTACTGACAGCAGTAGTACTGATCGTAACTGTGCTTCAGTACAGGCCTATTGTGTTGCAGAGGGAGTAATCTGAGCTGTGTGTGTGTGTGTGTGTGTGTGTGTGTGTGTGTGTGTGTGTGTGTGTGTGTGTGTGTGTGTGTCTGTGCAGGGATATTCACTCCACCACGGGCAAGATAAAGCGTGCTGCCCTGCAGTTTACTCCGGCCAGCTGGACGTACGTGCGCTGGTTTGACCCCAAATCCTCCTTCCAGAGAGTGACGGGAGTTTACCTCTTTATGATCATCTGGCAGGTGGGTCCCAAAACGTCCAGACGCTTCAGTGCAGTGCTGGGACCTGCAGTGGACCTTACTGATGAGGGTTTGCTGCTGCAAAGGAAAGATCATTGAAGCCCCCCCCCCCACACACACACACCTTAATGATGTAAACAGCATTGCTATGAGGATTCGATTGCATTCAGGAGCGACTCCCCAAAACCCATGAACGACACTATAAGGACAAAAGTAATGGGACACCTGCTCATTTACTGTTTCTTCTGAAATCAAGTTGGAGTAACTGTCTCTACTGTCCAGAGACAGAAAGAAGGATTTCTACTAGATTTGGAGGAGGAGCATTGCTGTGAGGATTTGATTGCAATTAGGGACAAGAGTGTTAGTGAGGTCAGGATGTTGGATGATGATGATGATGATGATGATCATCATCATCATCACCACCCCACCTCATCATCTCCAGCTCACCCATCATTTCAGAGAACACAGTTCTTCCACTGCTCCACAGCTCCTCAATGCTGGGGGGCTTTACACCCCTCTAGCCCACGCCTGGCATTATTAGGCAGCATGGTGCTGATAGGTTCATCATGTTTACCTGCTCCAGAGAGTCCTATTCTACTGGCAGTACTTCTTCTCTACAGGGACTAGACAAGCTGTGTGTGCATTTGCACTTCTGTGTCAGCAATGGGTGCAGCTTAAAGTAGCTGAAAGTGTTCGTTAGACGAGATGGACATATTGTGCCTATGTATATTACCCCCCCCCCCCCCCACACACACACACACACACACACAGATTAACCACCTTTTGTGTAAAAGTGTGTGTGAAAGGGGCTTCAGTCTGCAGTTCAGAAAGGAAGAAGCAACATAGCCTTCCCTCCCTCCCCCCACATACATATACACACACACACACACACACACACACACACACACACACACACACACACACACCGCTACCATAGCAATGAAAGCACCCTCTTCATTCACTTGTGTGTGTGTGTGTGTGTGTGTGTGTGTGTGTGTGTGTGTGTGTGTGTATCTCTCGCGCACTCTCTCTCTCTTGCTCTCCCCCTTTGTCTCTCGATGTCTCTTGCTCGCTCTGGGAATTTTTAATAGTAATTATGCTTTAATGGCAGACAGAGAGGCTCTCCCCTCTCTCTCTCTCTCTCTCTCTCTCTCTCTCTCTCTGTGTGTGTGTGTGTGTGTGTGTGTGTGTGTGTGTGTGTGTGTGTGTGTGTGTGTGCACGCTGTCCGGTGAGAGTGATCAGATTAGATCATAATGAAGCCCTCAGCTCCACTGCTGCTCTGCTGTGAACTCAAAAGGCCCCATGCTCTTCTCTACCACTTCACTGCTGCACACACACACACACACACACACACACACACACACACACACACACTGTCATTTACAGCTCCCTCCATTATCGCAAGGTTGTCCGTCGCCCATCATCGGTGTCTGAGGCCCACTTCTGACTGGAGCTATAAGGCGAATGTAGTTTAGACGTAGCTCTTCTGTTTGTTTTGGACTTGCACTGTATGTCCAAATATTTACGGACACCTCTTCTGATGAATGCATACAGCTGCTTCAGTCACACAGCTTGTCTAGTCCCTGTAGAGAAGAAGTACTGCCAATAGAATAGGACTCTCTGCAGGAGCAGATAGTAAACATGATGACCCTATCTGCACCATGCTGCCTAATGCCAGGCGTGGGCTAGAGGGGTGTAAAGCCCCCCAGCATTGAGGAGCTGTGGAAGAACTGTGTTCTCTGGAATGATGGATGGTGGTGGAGCTCCATTAAATAGTGAAAAACCACACCCTGCAGCATGTATCCCTCCACCATTTTAATGATCTGGTTCTAAAAGCAGGTTCTAGAGCCGAACTCTTCTCAGAACTCTGGTAGAACCGTGTCTCAGGCATCAGGCAGCGTCTTCATCACCATTAGGTGAAGAACTTTCTGTGAGGAGCTTTTATTATTAGAGCTTCAGACGTCTGCTTCCCTTCACCTCCACTGTAGTAGAACTCCAGCTCTGACTGGAGGAGCTTATCTAGAACTCACACTAGAGTTCCACACTAAAACCCCCCAAACCCCGACTCTACATGACTGTGTCTGCATCTTGACCATTGAATAATGCAGAGAATTGGTGAAGTTGGTGCCGTTCCACCCGACACTCTAATTAACTGGACGTGTTCGTTCTCTCCTCAGCTGACCGAGCTGAACACCTTCTTCCTGAAGCACATCTTTGTTTTCCCAGCATGCCATGCTCTCAGCTGGTGTCGCATTCTCTTCATCGGCATCATCACTGCGCCCACCGTGAGGTGAGAAACCCAACACAGCTGCAGTGCAGGGGGTCTCAGTAACACGGGTCAGCAAAGCAGCAGCTTTACAGGAGGAGGGTCATTTTGGAGCATTTCTATTGGTCCGTTCATCCTGGAATTCAGATACAATGCAGAGAACAACACATTTATGGAGAAAAAACTAATAAACTATATTAAAAAAAGTACTATTAGTATACTATTAGTACCATTTGTTTATTATCTATTATTATTATTATTATTAGTAGTAGTAGTAGTAGTATTGTTATTAGTAGTAAATAATCTATAATAAATAATAAATATAAACACATAGATGTTCTATATAAGATCTTACTTAATTACCATGGAAAGTTTGTCTGTAAACAACCTTATAATAATAATAATAATAATAATAATAATAATAATAATAAAATTGGATATGGCCATTGGCCCACAATTTTCATATTCCTGAGTTATATTTATTTATTTAGTTATTTTTGTTTGTTGCAATTTTACTCAATGACGAATTTTGTGTAATATTTCAGTTAGGGGGTATTGTAGTGTTAGCACATGGCTAGAACAATGGCAGAATCTAATATTAATATTAATAATAATGTTTAAAAATAAATAAATAAATAATGAAACAAAAAATATATTATGTATGTATTTATTATATATTTTTACAACATTAATGCGTAACACATTAGAAACTCAGCGACCCACCGGTGGGTCCAAACATTTCTTATACACTTCTACACCTATAAGTATATATGGTCAGCATGTTTGCACTGTAGTCACTGTACTTACAGACAATAAGCCTGGGGGTATAGTAATTTGGTTTATTTCTATAATACTGAATTAATTGTTTATTATTTATACTTTCAATAATACAATTATAAAAATACATTTAACCTTATGTATTCTAATTACACATGACCTACTGAATACATTTATAAACATCAATTTCTCAAATTTATATAAATGTATTTTTCACTTGTAAAATAATGTAAGCAGGGCTTCTTTGGAGCAGTGAGATTGTCTACTGGTAATTAACTCTATATAACATTAGAATAAATTCAAATAAACAAAGAGTCAATTACAGGTAGACACTCTGACTGACCACTGACTTTATGTTTAGTTGGGTTTATTCTAATGTTATATAGAGTCAATTACAGGTAGACACTCTCACTGACCACTGACTTTATGTTTATTTAGGTTTATTCTAATGTTATATAGAGTCAATTACAGGTAGACACTCTCACTGACCACTGACTTTGTTTATTAGGGTTTATTCTAATGTTATATAGAGTTAATTACAGGTAGACACTCACTGCCCACTGACTTTATGTTTATTAGGGTTTATTCTAATGTTATATAGAGATAATTACAGGTAGACGCTCTCACTGACCACTGACAGGTCTGTGTCACTGACTATGATTTCTAGTCCAGTATTCATGATGGTTTATTCCATTTCTCTTGGACAGGCAGTATTACGCATATCTAACAGACACACAGTGCAAACGGGTCGGGACGCAGTGCTGGGTGTTTGGGTGAGTTCCTGTGTCAGACACACACACACACACACACACACACAATGCTATACACTCGTAATACAGTGTTTGTTGTATTTCCTCAGCTCTCAGCGTGTCTGTTTTCATGCCTTTCACCTTTTTTGTGTGTTTTTTTTTTTTTTTTTGGGCTTCTCTTTGGCAACCACCGGTTGATGTAGAACAGACGTGTGTGTGTGTGTGTGTGTGTGTGTGACAGAGAGAGTACCAGTTAGCCCCATGGCTTGTGGTTGGGTAGGTGTAGATTGTAGACGTGAGCTGTAGCTGCTGTTGTTATCTGAGGGGTGTTTAGTGTTTCTGTGCCGCTGGCCGAGCTTTTCAACCACAACCCTCCACAGTACTCGCCAATCTGCCCCCCCCCCCCTTTCCCCTGCAGCCTGCTTCTGTAGCCTCGCTGCTTTAAGTGCTTTAATGATTGTGGAAACAGCCGGATCTCAGCTCGGCTTCTAGCCTCTCAGACTCTCTGTGCTGTTTTAGAACCAGCGCTTTTATCCTCACTTCATTCATTAAGCTCATGTTACGATATAAAAAAAATAAATTATTTAATTGTTATTTATTAGTTATGGTCACTGTCGCACAAAAACCTCCAAGAAC
This sequence comes from Salminus brasiliensis, assembly GCF_030463535.1. NCBI lineage: Eukaryota > Metazoa > Chordata > Actinopteri > Characiformes > Bryconidae > Salminus > Salminus brasiliensis. The sequence continues at coordinate 96,255,981 of NC_132878.1, forward strand.
TTTACAGGAGAGGGAAAAAACATAACTTTCAGTGGACGTCAGTGTAAAATATTTTACTTCAAGTAATTTTTGGAGCATTTCTGTTGGTCCGTTCATCATGTCATTTTAATACAGCATAAAAAACAACTGCCAGATTCACACTGACATGGAGATACATTTTTTTGCCCGACCAGGACCATGAAATGCAGTAGTTATACGAGTGTATAATTTTAGTTTTTTCATAATAATAATCATATTAAGTTCATTAGTATTTAAATGTGTATAGAAAGTATAATATATAAAAGACCAATAGATTAAGTTTATTAACTATACTTATTTAATAAGCAAACAGTATATACATTAAGTTTATTTAGTAAAAATGATTATTTAATAAAAACAATATCTAAATTTTATTTATTTATAATAAACTTATGTTACTTAATAGACCAACAGCATATACATGTATTATAATCGTGTTATTATAATATAAAGTGTTATTTGCTAATATATATATATATATATATATATATATATATATATATATATATATATATATACATTTAGAATTTATAATAATAAATATAAATAAACTTATTTAATAAATAAGAACTGTTATATACTGTATAAATTACCAGTAATAATTTTAATAACTTATTTAATAACCTAACAGTATATAAATTTTTATGATTAAAAGCGTATTATTAAAGCAGCTAAAATGATGTTCATTAAATGTGTGTGTGTATATATATATATATATATATATATATATATATATATATATATATATATATATATATATATTTAAAAAGCATTATAGCATAATAAGTGTAAACTTTTTAATACATTAATGATATAATTATAATTTTCTTTCATTATTTTATAATGATATTGAACAAATACCATAATCGATATCCAGGTAATATTTTAAATTTGGGTTATTAATTAATTGTTTAGTGTGTATTAAATATTTAGAAAGTTTCTTTATTTTAATAATTTATTTATTTAATTCTTTAAATTATTTCTTTTGGTCCGTTTTTATTTGTTTGTTTGTTTGCTGATGTTTTCCTCTCTGTGATTCAGGGCCATTGCCTTTCTTGAGGCCTTAGCTTGTATCAAATTTGGGCAGGACCTGTTCTCGAAGACGCAGATCCTGTACGTGATTCTGTGGCTCCTGTGTGTGGTAAGACCTTTATTCCCGACTATTCTAACACGCACACTGTTTACGCTCAAATCAGACTGAAAACTTCACCTACATCCTAAGAACAGTTCTCCTCTTCTGCTCACGAACACTGATGTGGTTTAAAGGATTGGGAGATTAGAATCGGCGCCTCCCACACAGTCTTTCAGGTTGTCTCCAGATGCTCTCCAGATGCTTATCTCCAGTGAGACAGGGTTGAGAAGGCGCTGGTTTGGTGTGCCAGTTGAGGTGCGGCCGTCTTTTCGGCCTCCCGGGTCGAGGCTTGTTGACATCGTTGGCGTGTTTCTGTGTCTCCTCCAGGCCTTCATCACCTTCCTCTGCCTGTACGGGATGGTGTGGTACGCTGAGACTTACGGACCCAGAGAGAAGGTAAGATACACCAGCCTTCATTTCCCTTATTTCCACATTTACATTCACTCTTCCAGCAGGCAGGGTAAGAGTCAGGTGATCCGCTACAGACTCCCAGTACCTCTGAATATCTGCCTTATAAGAGCAACAGACAACAGAGCTTATTCTGTAAGAGAAAAATAAAAACTAGTATAAATGACAAAATAAACATAAATATAAATGTAGATTTAAATATAGATATAGAACATCAAACAAACCTACACTGGGATAATAGGTAAACTAATAAGTACAGATAGATAAATAGGAAGTTCAGGAGATCCAAGTTTTTAGCCTGGATTTAAAGGTATCTTGTGTTAAAGGGCTCTGTCCATTGATCTGATTAAGAGCAGCAGGCCTAACTGACTGGTCCCATAATAAGCGCTGCTTTGCATAATTGTATTTATTATTATTATTATTATTATTATTATTATTATTATTATTTTGGTACAATTTAGAAATACTCCTAAATACACTGAATATACACACGTATATAACTGCAGGATGTATTTATGCAGTAGTGAAATATACACAGTAAAATCAACACTCCACACCTTTATTTTTATTTTTTTATTTTGAAAAATATCCTGAGAATTTTGTTTTTTGGCCTAAAAATATGTGTGTGCTTAATTGAATACTATAAATAAATATCAATGCATTTTTAGATTTTTGTGTGTGCATGCATTATTATAATTGATATTATTTTTATTATTATTATTATTATATTATTTTTTTTTATTTTACTTACAATTTCTGTGTTTTATTTTCTAAAAATCAAAAGTGATACATCTGTTGTGTTTATTAATTAAATGGTAAAATAATAGTATATAAAATATGTTTAGTGGTTTGTAATAATTGTATAATGTGCAGATTGTTACATGTTTATGCAGGTAATATTACATGTTTATTTTTATTATTTAATGCATCAAATGATTTCATATATAATTAATGTATCTGTGTGTTTTAAATATTTTTGCAGTATTTTATTTAGTTTATTTACTTTATTTACTTTCTTTTTTCTCTTATTTGTTGGTTTATTATTTGAATAATTTAGTTTGTGTACTTCATTTAATTTTGTATCTCACTTCAGCTTCAGAATTTAAGGCTGTGTTAACGCTTCCCTCCTTTCTAGAGTCTTTCGGAGTGTGAGGACAGCATTTACGCTGAGAGTGGAGAGAATGAGTATGTGAAAGGTAAAAACACCCAAAAAATACACTCTGAACTGTTACTGAGCCCCGATAGAGCGAGCCAGCGAGCCGCCCTGCTAAAGAGCGAACTCTAGTGGTGAGATAACAGAACGTTCATTCAGTACTGACTGGCCACTTTATTAGAAACACCTATCTTGTGCTTCCTCTCACTGGCCACTTTATTAGAAACCCCTACCTTGTGCTTCCTCACTGGCCACTTTATTAGAAACCCTGACCTTGTGCTTCCACTCTCTGGCCACTTTATTAGAAACACCTACCTTGTGCTTCCACTCACTGGCCACTTTATTAGAAACCCCTACCTTGTGCTTCTACTCACTGGCCACTTTATTAGAAACACCTACCTTGTTCTTTCCCTTCTGGCCACTTTATTAGAAACCCCTAGCTTGTGCTTCCACTCTCTGGCCACTTTATTGGAAACACCTACCTTGTGCTTCCACTCTCTGGCCACTTTATTGGAAACACCTACCTTGTTCTTTCCCTTCTGGCCACTTTATTAGAAACGCCTACAAGAGTGCTTCCACTCTCTGGCCACTTTATTAGAAACCCCTACCTTGTGCTTCCATTCACTGCTTAGAGGAAATTGAAGGTGTGTGTGTGTGTGTGTGTGTGTGTGTGTGTGTGTGTGTGTGTGTGTGTGTGTGTGTGTTTGTGTGTTTTCAGGGGACTTTGAGACTGAATCCGCAGCTTCCACCACCAGGAAGAGAGGAAGAAGCTCCGGGAAAAGCAGCTCTGTGAACGGGATGGAAAAATAGAGAGGATGATTCTACAGACGCCGACGCAGAACTGATTATATTGTAGAAGGAGATGAAGAGGAGGAGGAGGAGGAGGAGGGATGAAGAGGAGAGGGAGAGAACGGTTAATCCCTCCGGATTGATGTAGAGACTATATCAGGGTGGAGTGTGTGACTCTTCCATATGAAGTTCTGGTAGAAACATTTCAGAAGCGTTTGTGGCTGGCGCTGCCACTAGGTGGCGCTACAGGTTTGGTGGTGATGTGAAGGCAGTAGCAGCGAGTGTGCACTGAATGGGCCACAGTGATCTTCCCTATCGCAGTATTTGTTCTAGTATTTTCTGTGTTAAACGACTGACTGTTGTGTGTTTATAACCGCACCCACCTGTAGCTAACAGCTAACGCTCCTTCTTCTTCATTCGCCATTTAGCCTCCCGACGTTCCCTGGACCTGAGCTGTTTACATCACCTCAGACTTACACACTTCCTCCTTCACCCTGAGTAGCTTTCATCAGCCGGTCCTGTTTAAGTTCAGTGTCTGAAGTTAGCTTCTCATGTTTAACACTGGAGCTGCGAAGCTAATGGAAGCTAAGGCCATAATTAGCCCTGTGCTAACTGCAGGCTAACTGCAGGCCTAAATCTCACAGGCCTCAGACCATGCGGAGGTGTTCGCTAGCCTCTAATTTACTTGCTTATGTGGTTTCTGACACCGTATGATTCACTGTTACCTATAAACTAAGGAAAGCTAACGTATGTTAGCACGGCTAAAAGCAAAACACCATCGCAAAGCCTGTCTTTAGCCCATGTTCTAGATAACATACAAGTCCTACAAGGTCAGAAAGCACACAAGCAAGTGTTTGAGGGTCAGTGTGTGATGATTTTAGGGCTAATTGTAGCCTATGGTCGTACGTTGTAATGTTGTTAGCTACATTAGCCTTCGTTAGCTCCAGTGCTAAAACGATGGCAGTAAACTTCAGACACGCGACCAAATCTTGTTCGATTGACCACATTTGTGGCAATAAATACTACGACGAACAACTTTACCCAAAAAAAGATGCTAAAATTGAGTCACATCTTATTGAGAGTCACATTTAGCTAGATTAGCGACACATTATTAGCTAGCTAACATTGTGAGGTAGCTAAGTTCGTTAGAGTTAATATGAGGACAATAGGTTACATTCAGCTTTTAGTTCTACACATGAAGCCCATCTGATTTTTACGTTTATTTAGCTAGCTGTTAGTTATTTCTTAGCTATGTTAGCCTTTCAGACCCAGTGCAGCTATATAAAGCTTATACATCATAATTAGCTCAGCTGTGTTTTATACAATGTGTCGCATTAAACTAATTTACAGTTATAGTCCATTCTATTTTTCAGGATGCTAACTGGTCGAGTTTTGGTTATTTGTTAGCTCCAGTACATTAGCCTTGTAAAAAAAAAACACTTTCATTATTAATAGCTTTCAATAGTTACATTCAACCAAATTTACAGTTATATATATATTTTACTTGTTAGCTACAATACGCCGCTAGATTTGTAAACGTGCATCTACAGCTAATGTCGCTAACTAGAAATTAAAGAATGAACGTCATAATTAGCTTAATTAGATTTCATAACGTACATTCAACTTAATTTCCAGTATATTACGTATATTTTTCGTAATGAGCCGTACATGAGTCTTGTAGACCCGGTTCAGCTACGTAGCTGAGGTAGCTAACAAGTAACTAAAACCCGACCAGTTAGCATTGTCTAATTTACAGTTATGTATATTTTCCGGAATGCTAACTGGCAGAGGAACTAAAACTAAAATAATGAACATCATAATTAGCTTGACTAGATTTAGATTTAGATTTGTAAACCCAGTGCAGCTACATAGCTGAAGTAACGCGACCAGTTAGCATCGTCTAATTTACAGTTACAGTTATATATTTTCAAAAATGCTAACTAGCAGAGTTTGTTACTTGTTAGCTACAGTACGTTAGACTCGTAGACCCAGTGCGTCTATAGCTAAAGTCGCTAACTAGAAATAAAAGAATGAACATCACAACTAGCTCGACTAGATTCAGCTTAGTTTACAGTTATAGTTTTATAGTTATTTTTTCATGATGCTAACTGGTCGGGTTTTAGGTATTTGTTAGCTGCTTTTGCCTTTTAAGTAAAGTTGACTACTTTTTATTTACAGTTCAACCTAATTTACAGTTATATATATATATTATATATTAATATATATATATATATATATAATATATATATATATATATATTTTTTCAGAAATGCTAACTGGTATAGCTTATTTGTTAGCTACAGTACTTTAGATTTGTAGACCCAGTGCAGCTACATAGCTGAAGTAGCTAACAAGTAATAAACAACTTGCATTATAATTAGCTTCAGTGCTTTTCATTCAGTTACATTCTGCCTAATTTACAGTTTTTATATATATATATATATATAATGTTTAGAAATGCTAACTAGCAGAGTTTACTTGTTAGCTACAGTACGTTAGATTTGTAAACCCAGTGCAGCTACATAGCTGAAGTAACGCGACCAATTAGCATCGTCTAATTTAGTTACAGTTATATATTTTCATAAATGCTAACTAGCAGAGTTTGTTACTTGTTAGCTACAGTACTTTAGATTTGTAGACCCAGTACAGCTACATAGCTGAAGTAGCTAACAAGTAATAAACAACTTGCATTATAATTAGCTTCAATGCTTTTTATTCAGAGTTACATTCTGCCTAATTTACAGTTTTATATATATATATATATATATATATATATATATATATATATATATATATATATATATATATATGTTCAGAAATGCTAACTAGCAGAGTTTACTTGTTAGCTACAGTACGTTAGACTCGTAGACCCAGTGCATCTATAGCTAAAGTCGCTAACTAGAAATAAAAAAATGAACATCACAACTAGCTCGACTAGATTCAGCTTAGTTTACAGTTATAGTCCATCCTATTTTTCATGATGCTAACGGCTAATGGCCAGGATTTAGTTACTTGTTTGCCACGTTAGCCTTTTAGACCCAGTGCAGCTACGAAGCTAATGTAGTTTACCAGTAATGACCATTAATACATCATAATTAGCTTCGACTAGTTTTCATACGGTCATATTAAATATATATATTTAGCTGAATGTTGCTTAAATACAAGACGAGCATCTGCTGGTTGACTCTCAAAGTGTTGTGTCTCTAATTTTAGCACTGAAACTTTTTATTTCATTATTATTATTCATATTTTTTAATGAACTGATTAGCATGCTCATTTGCATGCCTAATACAGACTGCCTTCTATCATCTTCCATTCATCCACCGTAGTCGTCGTCATATTTCCGGCTTATGTATTCCTATAATGACGTCAGGCACGGAACCGCTGCTTGACCACTTTGGCGGCCAGTATGTAACCCTGCTTGTCCGAGTAGCTGCTTTTACAGGTGAAACGCACAACGTGATTTTAGAGGCTGTTGGAAATGGTAGTTCCGAGTGAATGTGGATGTCAAAAGCACACGGGTTAAGCACTTTCTGTTAGGGCCAGTTAGGTAGTCTGTACTGGAAGCTGCCTATTCATAACGTACGTGTCTTCACTGTTTAGTGTTCGTGATCATGCTCACTTTCACCATGCTTTTGCAGTAAAAGTCGCAGGTCTTAAAGTTTTGGCACCATTTAGGTCACATCGTTTAGGAGTCAGTCATGGGAAGCAAGATTTCTTAATTAGCCTCAGAGGTCCGGCAGTTCTGACTTTGGGCCTAAAGTAATACCCCAGCATTATAAATATTGACAAAAGTATTGGGACGCCCCTCTCAATCATTGAATTCAGGTGTCTGATTCAGTCTTGTTGCCACAGGTGTATAAAATCAAGCCCCTAGCCCTGCAGTCTGTCTTTCTTACCCACATCAGTGGAAGAACGGGAGGTTCTGAAGAGCTCACTGAACTCCAGCCTGGTTCTGTATGTAATAGGAGACACCGCTGCACCAACAACTACAAGTCAGCTGGTGAAATTTAGACCTTCCCTCCTAGATCTTCCTCCATCAGCTGTGAGTGGTGTTGTTATTGAACAGTGGAAGAGTTTAGGAGGAACAGCTCACAGAGAGCAGCTCAGTGTCCACCGAGTGTCTGTCAGACCACGTAAAGTTACAGAGCGGGGTCAGAGCAGAGTGCAGAAAAGCTGCTGCTGCTGGTAGAGCTTAGAGCAAAGGAGGACCAGCTCCTTATTAATACAGCCTATGGGTTTAGAATGGGGGGTCAGAGAAGCTCCTGTAGGTGGAACGTGGAGGTGTCCCAATACTTTTGTCAACTGCTTTGTGACATTCCGACAATCTTCCCGCTCGTTCGGTGTGGTCTGAGCCCCCAAAGCTTCAAAGCCTGCTGAAGTACAGCTCCACATTCATTTGCCAAAATGTTCTGTTGACTTCATACCTTGTTTGTTTTTGTTTACCTGCTGTGAAAAACAGAACACGCCTTCTTTCCCACCCGCATCCACTCTTGCAGGACAGCCGTTAACCGCAGAGCAAGCACCCTGTACCCGTTTGCTGTGGTTTTGAACAGGGCAGATCTGACGGCGTCTGGCCTCCTTCGTGGGAGTATCTGAGAGCAGAATGCACTTTTTAACATCTGTAAACATCTGTAACCTTTTCTTTTTTAACTTGCGTCTACATATCTGCACCACAGCTCAACACAACCCCGCCTGCTGCTGTTTTAAAGCCGGACTGGTTTGGTTCAGTATAGCTAACACTAGCCAATAAAATATATCAACAAAAACAATAAGAATTGGACCATGGCATGAGCTGGAGAGCCAGAGCAATACACATTTCCTACTCTGAGACTTTCCTGTGTTTATAACGGATTCACACAACAGTAATCTGTGCGTTATTGTGGATGTAATCGTTTGGGTTTCACTGCATTTCAGATTAAATTCCTTCTGTCTGTTACATGTGCCTTATTTATATATACACTGGCCACTTTATTAGAAACACCTACCTTGTGCTTCCGCTCACTGGCCACTTTATTAAAAACACCTACCTTTTGCTTCCACTCACTGGCCACTTTATTAGAAACACCTACCTTGTGCTTCTACTCTCTGGCCACTTTATTAGAAACACCTACCTTGTGCTTCCACTCACTGGCCACTTTATTAGAAACACCTACCTTATGCTTTCCCTCACTGGCCACTTTATCAGAAACACCTACCTTGTGCTTCTACTCACTGGCCACTTTATTAGAAACCCCAACCTTGTGCTTCCTCTCACTGGCCACTTTATTAGAAACCCCAACCTTGTGCTTCCGCTCACTGGCCACTTTATTAGAAACAGCTCCCTAGTGTTTCCGCTCACTGGCCACTTTATTAGAAACACCTACCTTGTGCTTCCACTCACTGGCCACTTTATTAGAAACCCCAACCTTGTGCTTCCTCTCACTGGCCACTTTATCAGAAACACCTACCTTGTGCTTCCACTCTCTGGCCACTTTATTAGAAACACCTTGTGCTTCCACTCACTGGCCACTTTATTAGAAACACCTACCTGGCTCACAGTGTATGGCTGCTGCTGCTGCTGTTTGCAGTGCCCTCCTGCAGGGACTGGGTGGAGCAGCTGGGTGGAGCTGCTGATAGGAAAGCGTGTCTGGTATGACAAACTCTTCACTGAATGACCTCTGCATGGTCTGTTTTGGTGTCACCCAGACAGTGTCCAGTGTCTCCGCCGGACAGAAATAAACAGCCACGCTGCGCGCCCCGCTCATAAAGGGGTCAGGTTTCAAGCTGAGCCAAACAGGAAAAAACATGGGGGGCTAGTTTGGCCGGACCACCATTGGCTTCATGAAATGGTCAGCAGTGGTTCGGCAACGGAGAGTTCGGGTCCAAATGATCTGCTGACCTCTGTCTGTTTCCTGTGAGCAAGGCTGGTGTTCATGGTAGCGATGCTGATCGAGGCCGTCAGTCACTGCGGGGGTGATGCTAGTGTCACAGTAGCGAGGCTGGGCAAGGCCGATCTGCGGGGGTGCCAACACCATGGTAGGGATTCAGGATGGGGCTGGTGGCCAGCGTGCTAACACCCCGGTACAGATGCTGGCCTGAAGTTGACGTCATACTTGTTAGCTTTGTGGCTAAATGTTGTCCTCAGACTGTCAGTACGGAAAGAAGAGGCAGTGCTTACACATCAAGGTCAACAAGGTCAAAATCACCTTTTCTAGGCCGGACAGCTGGACAATCTGGCAGGAAAGTATATACAGGTAATACAGAGAAATAATATATTAATATAGAATAAATAATGTGTGTATTTTTATAAAATATTTAATATAAAAAATAAAAAGATAAAATAATATACAATAAAATAAAATAAAAACATTAAAAAATACAAATAATACAAATATTGTAACTTTGTAATTATATTAAATTATTTAAATTTATAGAATTTTTTGCTTAATATTAAATTATTGCTAATAAAATAATATATGATTATTACAAGTTTAATAAAAGTTGGCAAACCATTTTTTTCCACGTCAATCAGCCATAACATTAAAACCACCCACTAATATTGTGCAAGTCCTTCTTGTGCCACCAAAGCAGCTCTGACCCGTCAAGAGGTTAGCAGCAGAACCTTTGAGTCCAGTAAATTGTGAGGTGAGGCCTCCAAGAGCATCAATGAGTCTTGGGCACCCATGATCCATGGTTTCCTTCCTTGGAGCGCTTTGGTAGGTTCTGCCAAATTTGTAGGACCTCCCAAATGTTCTGACCCATTTGTCTAGAACCTCTCAGTCACCTGTCACCTGGTTTTAATGTTATGGCTGATCTGTGTGGCATGTATTTGCTCTTTTCAGCAGTAGGTGGCAGCACAGGCACTCCATTCTGATAGAGGGCATCACATGACCCAGCGGCCTGTAGGAAACATGGTGCTGCAGCTCTGCTGTCTTGCTGTCCTTTATTTCCAAGCCCAGAAATAACTGGACATGTCTGAAGCCCCGGTCTCTCAGCCCAGCAGCTCTGGAAGGGTGAAAGGGGCCGAGGAGATCCTGGCGGAGATCCGCTCTGACCTGCTGGAGTGTAAGGTGTGCTTCGAGAGGTTCTCCTCACAGCAGAGTGGACGCAGGCCCAGGAATCTGCCCTGTGGTCATGTGATCTGTCTGGCATGTGTCTGCGCCGTGGCACACCCTGTCTTACGCCAACTGGAGTGCCCTTTCTGCAGGCGGATGTGCGATATCGGGGCCACCTACGACTGCCAGGCCCTCCTTGAACTTCAGGACCTTCTCGGTTCGGCAGGAATTCCAAGACGTCCCTTAAGCGCTCTAGGTTCAGGCCCATCCTGGTCTGGTCCTCCATGCCTAGAAAGGGGAGGCCAAGCTGGGGCAGAAGGGCTGGCTTCGGGCCTTATGCGTCTTCGCGCTGCCTTTGGAGGCTGGGGCACAATCGTCAATCCAACTGGGGTCGCTGTTCTGGGGTCATCAACGGCAGTGGTGGTGGTGGTCCATGGAGGCCACGAGAAGGTCACCATCTTCGACTCTCAGGGCCAATATTTGCACAGCTTTGGTGATTACGGTCACAACTGTTCCCAACTCTGTCACATTCTTGGTGTTGCAGTATCCGCTAACGGCCACATTGTGGTGACCGATGCAGGAGACAGCTCAGTTAAGGTCTTCTCCTCCAGGGGACGTCCTCTGGTCACCATCTTCGGGCCGTTTGAGCTGCCGTGGGGTGTTGATGTGGACAACTGTGGGCGCTTTCTTGTGACTGATGCTCAAGCTGGCACTCTTTGGCAGGTAGTGGTGGACTTTGGGCAGAACCTTGTCTTAACCAAGGTGGTGGTTCTGAAGGAGCTTCGGTGCCCGAGAGCTGTGACGTCGTGTAGAGTTTCTGGACGTGTTGCAGTGTTGGAGCACCTAGCGGCCCAAAGAGGCCACAATGGGGATCCAGTAGCAACACGGCTGAAGCTGTTCAGCAAGGATTTTGTCCTGCTAACCCAGGTGGACAGTTTCAGCCTGAGCTTGATGAACTCTACGAAGCTGGACATCTCCTACACTGCCTTTGACAGGAGAGGGGATGTGATTGTGGCGGATTCCCAACAAGGTCTCATATGGAGTTTGGGTGACCTGCAGAAAGCGCCGGTGCTGTCTCCACTGGTGAAGGACGGACTCGTGCGTCCAGTGGGTTTAGTGGCGACTGAGCAGAACTCTCTGATTGTCTTGGACGGTGGAGACCATGCGGTGAAGATATACTCGGCCAGTGCAGGGGACTCATACGATGCTAAAAGAAGCAAATCGATCTGAAGATTTCTTGTTGTTACTCTTAAAGGAAATTGGGTCTCCTAATGCTGATTATATTGATTATAAGGTATTAATAAAATTAGAACCCAGGTTTACCTGGATTCAGGTATTACATATAAATATAACCTTTATTAATAGCAGTATAATAAATAAAATGGCAATTTATGCTGCATTCTGCTCTCCTGGAGTTCAATAAACACATCGGCTTACCAAACATCTGGATTTGTGTTTATTTGGGTTTATTCTAATGTTATATAGAGTTAATTACAGGTAGACACTCTCACTCAGCACTGATTTTGAGTTTATTTGGGTTTATTCTAATGTTATATAGAGTTAATTACAGGTAGACACTCTCACTCAGCACTGATTTTACGTTTATTTGGGTTTATTCTAATGTTATATAGAGTTAATTACAGGTAGACACTCTCACTCAGCACTGATTTTGAGTTTATTTGGGTTTATTCTAATGTTATATAGAGTTAATTACAGGTAGACACTCTCACTCAGCACTGATTTTACGTTTATTTGGGTTTATTCTAATGTTATATAGAGTTAATTACAGGTAGACACTCTCACTCAGCACTGATTTTACGTTTATTTGGGTTTATTCTAATGTTATATAGAGTTAATTACAGGTAGACACTCTCACTCAGCACTGATTTTGAGTTTATTTGGGTTTATTCTAATGTTATATAGAGTTAATTACAGGTAGACACTCTCACTCAGCACTGATTTTACGTTTATTTGGGTTTATTCTAATGTTATAGAGAGTTAATTACAGGTAGACACTCTCACTGACCACTGACTTTACGTTTATTTGGGTTTATTCTAATGTTATATAGAGTTAATTGCAGGTAGACACTCTCACTGACAACTGACTTTATGTTTATTAGGGTTTATTCTAATGTTATATAGAGTTAATTACAGGTAGACGCTCTCACTGACCACTGGCTTTATGTTTATTTGGGTTTATTCTAATGTTATATAGAGTTAATTACAGGTAGACGCTCTCACTCAGCACTGACTATGTTTATTTGGGTTTATTCTAATGTTATATAGAGTTAATTACAGGTAGACGCTCTCACTCAGCACTGACTTTATGTTTATTTGGGTTTATTCTAATGTTATATAGAGTTAATTACAGGTAGACGCTCTCACTCAGCACTGACTTTATGTTTATTTGGGTTTATTCTAATGTTATATAGAGTTAATTACAGGTAGACGCTCTCACTGAGCACTGACTGTTTATTTGGGTTTATTCTAATGTTATATAGAGTTAATTACAGGTAGACGCTCTCACTGACCACTGACTTTATGTTTATTTGGGTTTATTCTAATGTTATATAGAGTTAATTACAGGTAGATGCTCTCACTGACCACCGACTTTATGTTTATTTGGGTTTATTCTAATGTTATATAGAGTTAATTACAGGTAGACATTCTCACTGAGCACTGACTTTGTTTATTTGGGTTTATTCTAATGTTATATAGAGTTAATTACAGGTAGACACTCTCACTCAGCACTGACTTTATGTTTATTTGGGTTTATTCTAATGTTATATAGAGTTAATTACAGGTAGACGCTCTTACTCAGCACTGACTTTATGTTTATTTGGGTTTATTCTAATGTTATATAGAGTTAATTACAGGTAGACGCTCTCACTCAGCACTGACTATGTTTATTTGGGTTTATTCTAATGTTATATAGAGTTAATTACAGGTAGACGCTCTCACTCAGCACTGACTACGTTTATTTGGGTTTATTCTAATGTTATATAGAGTTAATTACAGGTAGACGCTTTCACTCAGCACTGACTTTATGTTTATTTGGGTTTATTCTAATGTTATATAGAGTTAATTACAGGTAGACACTCTCACTCAGCACTGATTTCATGTTTATTTGGGTTCATTCTAATGTTATATAGAGTTAATTACAGGTAGACACTCTCACTGACCACTGACTTTATGTTTATTTGGGTTTATTCTAATGTTATATAGAGTTAATTACAGGTAGACACTCTCACTGACCACTGACTTTCTGTTTATTTGGGTTTATTCTAATGTTATATAGAGTTAATTACAGGTAGACACTCTCACTCAGCACTGATTTTATGTTTATTTGGGTTTATTCTAATGTTATATAGAGTTAATTACAGGTAGACACTCTCACTCAGCACTGATTTTATGTTTATTTGGGTTTATTCTAATGTTATATAGAGTTAATTACAGGTAGACACTCTCACTCAGCACTGACTTTATGTTTATTTGGGTTTATTCTAATGTTATATAGAGTTAATTACAGGTAGACGCTCTCACTGAGCACTGACTGTTTATTTGGGTTTATTCTAATGTTATATAGAGTTAATTACAGGTAGACGCTCTCACTGACCACTGACTTTATGTTTATTTGGGTTTATTCTAATGTTATATAGAGTTAATTACAGGTAGACGCTCTCACTGACCACCGACTTTATGTTTATTTGGGTTTATTCTAATGTTATATAGAGTTAATTACAGGTAGACACTCTCACTGAGCACTGACTTTGTTTATTTGGGTTTATTCTAATGTTATATAGAGTTAATTACAGGTAGACACTCTCACTCAGCACTGACTATGTTTATTTGGGTTTATTCTAATGTTATATAGAGTTAATTACAGGTAGACGCTCTTACTCAGCACTGACTTTATGTTTATTTGGGTTTATTCTAATGTTATATAGAGTTAATTACAGGTAGACGCTCTCACTCAGCACTGACTATGTTTATTTGGGTTTATTCTAATGTTATATAGAGTTAATTACAGGTAGACGCTCTCACTCAGCACTGACTACGTTTATTTGGGTTTATTCTAATGTTATATAGAGTTAATTACAGGTAGACGCTCTCACTCAGCACTGACTTTATGTTTATTTGGGTTTATTCTAATGTTATATAGAGTTAATTACAGGTAGACACTCTCACTCAGCACTGATTTCATGTTTATTTGGGTTCATTCTAATGTTATATAGAGTTAATTACAGGTAGACACTCTCACTCAGCACTGATTTTATGTTTATTTGGGTTTATTCTAATGTTATATAGAGTTAATTACAGGTAGACACTCTCACTCAGCACTGATTTTATGTTTATTTGGGTTTATTCTAATGTTATATAGAGTTAATTACAGGTAGACACTCTCACTGAGCACTGATTTTATGTTTATTTGGGTTTATTCTAATGTTATATAGAGTTAATTGCAGGTAGACACTCTCACTGACCACTTCATGTTTATTTGGGTTTATTCTAATGTTATATAGAGTTAATTGCAGGTAGACACTCTCACTGACCACTGACTTTATGTTTATTTGGGTTTATTCTAATGTTATATAGAGTTAATTACAGGTAGACACTCTCACTGACCACTGACTTTATGTTTATTTGGGTTTATTCTGATGTTATATAGAGTTAATTACAGGTAGACACTCTCACTCAGCACTGACTTTATGTTTATTTGGGTTTATTCTAATGTTATATAGAGTTAATTACAGGTAGACACTCTCACTCAGCACTGACTTTATTTTTATTTGGGTTTATTCTAATGTTATATAGAGTTAATTGCAGGTAGACACTCTCACTGACCACTTCATGTTTATTTGGGTTTATTCTAATGTTATATAGAGTTAATTACAGGTAGACGCTCTCACTCAGCACTGACTACGTTTATTTGGGTTTATTCTAATGTTATATAGAGTTAATTACAGGTAGACGCTCTCACTCAGCACTGACTACGTTTATTTGGGTTTATTCTAATGTTATATAGAGTTAATTACAGGTAGACACTCTCACTCAGCACTGACTTTATGTTTATTTGGGTTTATTCTAATGTTATATAGAGTTAATTACAGGTAGACACTCTCACTGAGCACTGATTTTATGTTTATTTGGGTTTATTCTAATGTTATATAGAGTTAATTACAGGTAGACACTCTCACTGAGCACTGATTTTATGTTTATTAGGGTTTATTCTAATGTTATATAGAGTTAATTACAGGTAGACACTCTCACTCAGCACTGATTTTATGTTTATTTGGGTTTATTCTAATGTTATATAGAGTTAATTACAGGTAGACACTCTCACTGACCACTGACTTTATGTTTATTTGGGTTTATTCTAATGTTATATAGAGTTAAATGCTGCGATTAGCAGATTTAAGCTACTTTTGCTAATAACAGAAGCCCCCTGACAGGGTGTAATTTAGGGGTTCTTTCAACAAAATGCAAATAATTAATCAACAGATGTAAAAATTATATATTAAAGCATCTTATAGTAAGAAAATGTGTAAGTTTAAAGTTTGCGGGGCTCTGAAAGTTATCTGAACAGGGTGAGAAAGGTGTAAAGGCCCTGTCAGGTTATGGCGTGGGCAGTAGTTCGAGCTGCGGGAGACCCCCACTCTAGCCCGGGGAGTGGAGCTGAAGTTCCCCGCTAGCCTCCGTCTCGCCCCGGCTCTCATTTCCCCCTCGGGTTGGGGATTTTCCGTGTGTCTGTGCTTGGCTAAGCCTTTTAAAAACTTCACGTCGCCTTTCTGAGGCCGTGTTGGTGCGTTTCGTGTCCGTAAGGAAACACTGGACGGGTTCTCCCCCCCTCGCTAGCCGAACTGCTCCCAGCGGAAGATGGCGGTCGGGATGCTGAGCGGCGCTGAAGCCGGAGCTCCGCTGCGGCTCGTTTTAGCCAGATAGCGAGGTGGAGACGGGGGCAGATGTGTTGAGATTTGCTGGGTATGCTGGGCTTCGTTTCAGGCGGGTTCTTCCACCCTTTTGCCGGCACACACTTCAAGGGGAGCTCTGTTATTTGCGGGACTTCGCCAGGACGTGTGTTGTTGATCTAGCCCTCCGTTACAAGAGCTGAGCAAAACAACGACAAAGTGCGTGAAAATGTCGGATACTAAGGTAAAAGTCGCTGTCCGAGTTCGCCCGATGAACCGAAGAGGTAAGTTACAGCCCGAGTCTCAGCTTGGGATCGATATTTTAGCTGGTTAATCGGTTTGATCAGATATAGCTTAGATAAGCCCGCAGCTCGTGTCTAATGGGGGCTCGTGCTCCATCGTACTGGGCTTGGTTGCAGAAGTGGACAAAATATTGGAAATAAGCGTGTAGGCTGTGATTTCTGCACTTTTTAGGCAGTTGCAGAGGGTTTGAGGGGTGAATGCATGGTTGCCAGTTTGTGAGGGGACTTATTTTATTATAAGCCCAACTTTTCTCCATTGGCTTGCAGAGATTGAGCTGAGCACCAAATGTGTGGTGGAAATGGAAGAAAACCAGACAATCCTTCACCCACCGCCTTCGAACGCAAAGGAAAACAGCAGGTAAACCTGATCTCATGTGTGCAAAGCTCTGGTTTACTCCCTAGGTTCTGCACAAACGTCCAGACCAGGACCAAATGCACCGGGAACTTTTTTTACAGGCATGGGGCCTGTAGTGACCGTGCCAGCTCCTCTGAGGCTGGCCTGTGAAGCTCTGGGTAGGTATTGTCATTTCTAGGTGACCTCTGCACTGGAAATCACTTGCTGCTCGATGGACGCCAGCTTTGACTCTTCGCGAGGACCTTGGCGACTACCGCTGGGCGTGTTTGCAGTGGCCTGCAGTGGGGAGAGCCGGGCATTGCACGGAGCGAGGCCTGGGATGGTGTCCAGTTTCCAGCTTTGCTGAAGTTTAGATGTGAAAATGTCTGCACGTTGCGTCACCACCCGGTTCGAGTCTGTCATGAGACAATGCAAGATGCTCCGGGCCACCGCCGGCCCAAAATAGTGCTTGCTGGTGTTGTGGGGCCTGTGCTGGTGTTTCAGCCCAGACAGGGGGGTTGTGAAGATGATCAAAGCTCATCCAGAGTTGAAGAAGACAAGGTTGGCTCAGGATCCACATTCCAACGTTTTTGTAGTCGAAAAAGTCCACTGTGAATAGATTCGCCAGGATGGGCAGGGCAGATGCCTTCAGTATTAACAGTTATTACCACACTGATATACTGTATGTGTGAGTTATGCAGGCGTGGGCCTGTAGGCTGAACAGAGGAGTGTGGATAATGATGATAACTGAATGTAATAAAAGTTGATTATGAGTCAGAAGTAAAATAATATCTTCCTTGAAACCAGTTTGAGTAGAAATTTAGACATATAATTTTACAATTCTGCCTGAAAAGAACAATTCCACCCTAAAACTTGCAATTTGTGGTGTTCTGTAACTCTCCGTAGCAATTCTCAGGCCTTGGTAATTGGATGTGCTTTGAAAACGTTTTCGGCCTTCTGTTCACTGTTAACTTTTATGATTTTTAAGAAATCTAATTTTAGTATTTTCGTACAAACAGGCAAAACACTGGCTGACATCACGAGGTTAAGCTGTGCTCGGCTGTTGCCAACAGATGACTGAGCTTAGTCGTTCATTACGCCGTGACAGAAGGGTTTGCGTACACATTTGGATAAAAAAAAAAAGCTACATAAATCACATGTGATTTTAAGATTTTAGAATTTCTGCTGTTTGAACACAGTAAGTAAATCTTTGCAGTGGAAAATGAGCTTTGTTTTTATTTAGGACTGTTTTGGCCGTTACGCTGTTTCTTAAGAAATTTGCCGTGACAGAAGGGTTTGCGTACACATTTGGATAAAAAAAAAAAGCTACATAAATCACATGTGATTTTAAGATTTTAGAATTTCTGCTGTTTGAACACAGTAAGTAAATCTTTGTAGTGGAAAATGAGCTTTGTTTTTATTTAGGACTGTTTTGGCCGTTACGCTGTTTCTTAAGAAATTTGCCATGACAAAAGGGTTTGCGTACACATTTGGATAAAAAAAAAAGCCACATAAATCAGCAGTGTGCTTTTAAGATTTTTATTCCTAAAAAGTTTAGAAAATCTGCTGTTTGAACACAGTAAATCTTTGTAGTGGAAAATGAGCTTTGTTTTTATTTAGGACTGTTTTGGCCGTTACGCTGTTTCTTAAGAAATTTGCCGTGACAGAAGGGTTTGCGTACACATTTGGATAAAAAAAAAAGCTACATAAATCACATGTGATTTTAAGATTTTAGAATTTCTGCTGTTTGAACACATAAGTAAATCTTTGCAGTGGAAAATGAGCTTTGTTTTTATTTAGGACTGTTTTGGCCGTTACGCTGTTTCTTAAGAAATTTGCCGTGACAGAAGGGTTTGCGTACACATTTGGATAAAAAAAAGCCACATAAATCAGAGTGTGCTTTTAAGATTTTTACTCCTAAAAAGTTTAGAAAATCTGCTGTTTGAACACAGTAAATCTTTGTGGTGGAAAATGAGCTTTGTTTTTATTTAGGACTGTTTTGGCCGTTACGCTGTTTCTTAAGAAATTTGCCGTGACAGAAGGGTTTGCGTACACATTTGGATAAAAAAAAGCCACATAAATCAGAGTGTGCTTTTAAGATTTTTACTCCTAAAAAGTTTAGAAAATCTGCTGTTTGAACACAGTAAATCTTTGTGGTGGAAAATGAGCTTTGTTTTTATTTAGGACTGTTTTGGCCGTTACGCTGTTTCTTAAGAAATTTGAGAATAAATTTGGCAAGGTTTTAGCACCCCCTGCTGGGCTGACATTCTCACATGAGCATTTTGTGGCCTTTTTTCTTCGTGGTGTTGTGTGGAGGGAGAGATTCGTGGAGACGGATAGATAAAAATATGTGTTCAAAAGTATGGGGAGATATGTGGATGAGGCCTTAGCCTCATGGGTGCGCCCTATCGATTGCAAAAGACTGCTAGCATGTAGTTAGCTAACACAGTGATGTGTTGTCTTAAAGCCCCGCCCTTTCACACTGAAGCTATTGCTTTTTGAATGTGATGCAGTACAGGGCAGCCAGTCAGAGCAGAGATCGTTTACATATATCAGTCAGAAAAGGATATAGAGAGGGCAGGGCATGTTTTGAGAGCTTATGTTGCAAATTGATCTGTAAGTAGGGAGTGTTTGACTTTGTTTGGGGTGAGAAATGCTCAGACGTGGTTTTACAATTTGCCTATTTACCACCCTGTTATTTACCTCTTTTATGCTGGACTTGTGGACAAAATGATGAGCTCTGCTTGTTGTACTGGTACACCGCCAGTCCCCAACGATCCACAGTAGCCATGTAGCATAGCATAGCTTAGCCTAGCTGACTGATTTGCTAGTGCGGACCACTAGCTCCTTCTCACAAAGTTTAGTTATTGCATAAGTCCATTAAAAATAGACATTTTTTGTGACTTGACGGATGGTGTCGGCACGCTAGTTAGCTAGCTAGTTTTTGGGTATTGGAATTGGCCCGTTTTACAGCTTAAGTGAAGCCCACTTGAAATAATACGAGAAAATATAGCATATGGGACCTTCAATTAGGAATGAAGGGATTTGGAACTGGAAAAGTATTTGAAGGTACCTGGGAAAGTACAAATCCATCCGTTAGTAAGTGTAACTAATTACTAGTTCTTAATTATTAGTACTTAATATTCAACAACGTATCATTTCCACAGCCCAGAGCCCATGAGCACTTCATTCGCCGGCTTTGCTGCGAGACGCCCTCGCTGAAGCTTTTTTCGAAACAGCGCCCAAATTAGCGAGTCATGTGCAAGAGATCGGCGAAATCCCACAATCCCGTGCATGCTCGAAATCTGTCACTGCAGTGCAGATTGCTCATCTATTTTCAGGAGGCTATATTAAGACTCCAGTGGAGCACTGTCGGGCCCCGCCGGGGTCAGGTCGGTCCTCTGGTCCGTAATAACTGCTCATGTATTTGCTGGCTGACACCATCCACCATCATCATCGTCGGTAATTACCGCTATCATTAGATGCACGCAACACTTCCCTCCCATACTCAGGGAGTAGTCAGCCATGCTGGTCTCAGTGTGTGAATATCGTCTTGAGGCAACATCACAAGATACAGGGTCTTATGATGTCTGCGCTGGGTTCAGGCGAAATCCCCTCATTCACGCCTTACAGTCATGTGGGGAAAAAGGAAATAGCATCAGGCCAAGACTGACGATTTCCAGAGAACACCTAGACGAAGACCAGGACCAGGTCTTCTGGAACAGGGTGCTTTGGGTAGGGGCTTCCTCCTTGCACACCTCCCATTGAAGACCATGCTTGTGTGTCTCGTCCTGATGGTAGATCACCCTGATGACATTTTAGGACGAGATCTGATCAGTACAGTACTTAGACTCTTTTTAAATAGCCGTGATTTCAGAAGAAACATGCCAATCAGCAGGTGTCCAAATACTTTTGTCCATTTATATAGCTCTCTGGTTGCTCCGGTTTTGAAATCCAAATCTGGTACCAGTTCAGAGTGGAGCTGGGTGGAGTTGGGTGGACCTTGCTAAGTCATGGTACGTCTTCTTTACTCATCTCGAGGTCCGATCTTGGGCTGAATTTGCTGGGACGGTCTGATCTGGCCATGCTGGTCAGCTGTTCTCCGCCTCTGCATCTCCACCCTTCTTTCTGAAGGCCTCAGAGAGCTCTTTGGATCTGGCCATGGTGATGATCTTCTTCACCCCTCACTTCAACCATCAAGAGCAGATGGTACTCCTCCAGAATAATCCTCTCCAACCATGTTCTGATCATCTGCAGCTGATGTTCTCCAGTTTGATTCTCCACATTTGGTAGACCACTGGGTCTGCAAAACATCGGACAGGTCTTGTTGGGTCTTGTTCCCGGCATGCAGTGGTCAGTACCTACCAAAAAGTGCTCAAAGGAAGGACATGGGCACCTAAGGATGCTCACAACCTACAGGACTGAGGGTGTCCGGTGGTTTTTGGATTTGTGGAGTCCATGCATTGAATGGTCAGAGCTTTTTTTGGTGGCACGAGATGGACCTACTCAGTATTAGGCAGGTGGTACTAATATTATGGCTGATCTGTGCATATAAAGAAAATACGTTTGGGCCAGGTGCAGATATGCAGCTACGTTATCCTCGTAGCTCCAGTGCTAAACTGGCCAGATTTGGAAGGGTGGGTGGTGGGTGGGGGGGCTTTGGCGTTAGTGGAGCAGTGCTGCAGTGTGTGTTTTGCTGCAGGAAGAGAGAGTGGATGAGGGAACTCTCGCATTTCGCATGCGGCAGGCAGGTCCTCGAGTGTCACACTGAGTAGGGAAATTTAGAGAGATGCCGTGTCAGCAGTTTCCTCCCGTGGGCCGATGGAGGGCGGCTGGGGAGACAGAGTTCAGTTTACCTGCTCCGAGTGACGCCACTGCAGCACAGCTGCACCTGTAGCAGGACTAGTCCAGCTGGTTTCCTTTGATCTTAAAACCCAGTGCCCTCCACCTGTTTACCCCAGATGTAGTCAGTAAGCCTGGACGCTGGAGTTATCAAAAAAAAAAAGTTTGCGGACACCCCTTCTAATTCTGCATTCAGCCACTTTAAGTTGCACCCATTGCTGACACAGATGTGCTAATACACAGACACAGCTTGTCTAGTTCCTTTTAAGAAGTACTGCCAATAGAATAGGACTCTCTGGAGCAGATAGACATCATGAAGCTATTAGCACCATGCTGCCTAATGCCAGGTGTGGGCTAGTAGAGGGGTATAAAGCCCCCCAGCGTTGAGGAGCTGTGGAGCAGTGGAAGAGCTGTGTTCTCTGGAATGATGGATGGTGGATGGAGTCCAGTACTTTTGGCATGAGTTGGGAACGATGAGGTGGGTGATGAGGAAGCTGGATGTTGATCATCACCTCACCTCACCGACTCTAGCTCTAGTTGCTGAATGCAATCAGATCCTTACAGCAATGCTCCTCCTCCAAAATCTAGTAGAAAGTCTTCTTCCCTGCACAGTAGAGACAGTTACTTCAACAAAAGCAGGCGAAACTCTTTTTAAATAGCCTAAGAAACAGCAAAGCAGCAGGTGTCCACATACTTTTGTCCATGTATATAGCTTTTCAGGAACAGAGCTGAAAGAAGAACGTGAACCTCTCTGGTTGCTCTGGTTTTGAAATCTGAATCTAGTACCAGTTCACAGTGGAGCACAGTTCGCAGAGTGGAGCTGGGTGGAGCTGGGTGGAGTTGAGTGGAGTCATGGATGAGAGGTTGACTCAGAAGTAAATTCCACTTTTCAAACCTTCCTCTGGCCAGAAGAAAATGGGACACTGGACGTTTAACTAAACTCAGCTCTGCATTTCTTGGTCAGTGTTTATAGACGGACTCTCTGGACGTCCCGGTTCAGCAGTTGTCGAGCGCTCAGGCAATACGGTCACCTGGAAATCAGGGCAAGTTAATCGCTGGCTGAGCTGCTCCGGCCAAACATCCAGTTCACACACATTAGCCCATATTTACAGCAATTACCTGAGGGATAATGACTGGAAATTATTCTGCACACTTAAGCTGGACTTGGAGCCGAGGCTGGTGAACACAGGCCTGGTGTGTTTTACAGGCTGAGCCTCATGGTTCTAAGTGGATGCTGTAGATTATGTGAACTGCATGCACTTATCTGTCCACTGTCCCTTTTAAATGGAGGAGCTGACTGTGTTTGAGGGGCTGACTGTGTTTGAGGGGCTGACTGTGTTTGAGGGGCTGACTGTGTTTGAGGGGCTGACTGTGTTAGAGGAGCTGACTGTGTTTGAGGGGCTGACTGTGTTTGAGGGGCTGACTGTGTTTGAGGGGCTGACTGTGTTAGAGGAGCTGACTGTGTTAGAGGAGCTGACTGTGTTTGAGGGGCTGACTGTGTTTGAGATGTATTAGAGGGGCTGACTGTGTTTGAGGGGCTGACTGTGTTTGAGATGTATTAGAGGGGCTGACTGTGTTTGAGGGGCTGACTGTGTTAGAGGGGCTGACTATGTTAGAGGGGCTGACTGTGTTTGAGATGTATTAGAGGGGCTGACTGTGTTTGAGGGGCTGACTGTGTTAGAGGAGCTGACTGTGTTAGAGGAGCTGACTGTGTTTGAGATGTATTAGAGGGGCTGACTGTGTTTGAGGGGCTGACTGTGTTAGAGGAGCTGACTGTGTTAGAGGAGCTGACTGTGTTTGAGGGGCTGACTGTGTTAGAGGAGCTGACTGTGTTAGAGGGGCTGACTATGTTAGAGGGGCTGACTGTGTTAGAGGAGCTGACTGTGTTTGAGGGGCTGACTGTGTTTGAGGGGCTGACTGTGTTTGAGATGTATTAGAGGGGCTGACTGTGTTTGAGGAGCTGACTGTGTTTGAGGGGCTTACTGTGTTAGAGGGGCTGACTATGTTAGAGGGGCTGACTGTGTTAGAGGAGCTGACTGTGTTTGAGGGGCTGACTGTGTTTGAGACGCTGACTGTGTTTGAGGGGCTTACTGTGTTGGATGAGCTGACTGTGTTTGAGGGGCTGACTGTGTTTGAGGGCTGACTGTGTTTGAGGAGCTGACTGTGTTTGAGGGCTGACTGTGTTTGAGGGCTGACTGTGTTTGAGGAGCTGACTGTGTTTGAGGGGCTGACTGTGTTTGAGGGCTGACTGTGTTTGAGGAGCTGACTGTGTTTGAGGAGCTGACTGTGTTTGAGGGCTGACTGTGTTTGAGGAGCTGACTGTGTTTGGGGAGATGTATTAGAGGAGCTGACTGTGTTAGAGGGGCTGAATGTGTTAGAGGGGCTGACTGTGTTAGAGGGGCTGACTGTGTTAGAGGAGCTGACTGTGTTTGAAGAGCTGACTGTGTTGGATGAGCTGACTGTGTTTGAGGAGCTGAC
Source organism: Salminus brasiliensis (assembly GCF_030463535.1). Classification (NCBI taxonomy): domain Eukaryota; kingdom Metazoa; phylum Chordata; class Actinopteri; order Characiformes; family Bryconidae; genus Salminus; species Salminus brasiliensis. The sequence continues at coordinate 96,280,383 of NC_132878.1, forward strand.
TGTGTTTGGGGAGATGTATTAGAGGAGCTGACTGTGTTAGAGGGGCTGACTGTGTTTGAGGGGCTGACTGTATTAGAGGGGCTGACTGTGTTAGAGGAGCTGACTGTGTTTGAAGAGCTGACTGTGTTGGATGAGCTGACTGTGTTTGAGGGGCTTACTGTGTTTGAGGGGCTGACTGTGTTAGAGGAGCTGACTGTGTTAGAGGGGCTGACTGTGTTTGGGGAGATGTATTAGAGGGGCTGACTGTGTTTGAGGGGCTGACTGTGTTTGAGATGTATTAGAGGGGCTGACTGTGTTAGAGGGGCTGACTGTGTTTGAGGAGCTGACTGTGTTTGAGGGGCTTACTGTGTTAGAGGGGCTGACTATGTTAGAGGGGCTGACTGTATTAGAGGAGCTGACTGTGTTTGAGGGGCTGACTGTGTTTGAGGGGCTGACTGTGTTTGAGATGTAATAGAGGGGCTGACTGTGTTTGAGGGGCTGACTGTGTTTGAGATGTATTAGAGGGGCTGACTGTGTTAGAGGGGCTGACTGTGTTCGAGGGGCTGACTGTGTTTGAGGGGCTTACTGTGTTGGATGAGCTGACTGTGTTAGAGGGGCTGACTGTGTTAGAGGAGCTGACTGTGTTTGAGGGGCTTACTGTGTTGGATGAGCTGACTGTGTTTGAGGGGCTGACTGTGTTAGAGGGGCTGACTGTTAGAGGAGCTGACTGTGTTTGAGGGGCTGACTGTGTTTGAGGCGCTGACTGTGTTTGAGGGGCTTACTGTGTTGGATGAGCTGACTGTGTTTGAGGGGCTGACTGTGTTTGAGGGGCTGACTGTGTTTGAGGGCTGACTGTGTTTGAGGAGCTGACTGTGTTTGGGGAGATGTATTAGAGGAGCTGACTGTGTTAGAGGAGCTGACTGTGTTGGATGAGCTGACTGTGTTGGATGAGCTGACTGTGTTTGAGGGCTGACTGTGTTTGAGGGCTGACTGTGTTTGAGGGCTGACTGTGTTTGAGGAGCTGACTGTGTTTGGGGAGATGTATTAGAGGAGCTGACTGTGTTAGAGGAGCTGACTGTGTTGGATGAGCTGACTGTGTTAGAGGGGCTGACTGTGTTAGAGGAGCTGACTGTGTTAGAGGAGCTGACTGTGTTAGAGGGGCTGACTGTGTTTGGGGAGATGTGTTAGAGGGGCTGACTGTGTATGAGGGGCTTACTGTGTTAGAGGGGCTGACTGTGTTTGAGGAGCTGACTGTGTTAGAGGAGCTGACTGTTAAATGAGCTGACTGTGTTAGAGGGGCTGACTGTGTTAGAGGGGCTGACTGTGTTTGAGGAGATGTATTAGAGGGGCTGACTGTGTTAGAGGGGCTGACTGTGTTAGAGGGGCTGACTGTGTTTGAGGGGCTTACTGTGTTTGAGGGGCTTACTGTGTTTGAGGAGCTGACTGTGTTAGAGGAGCTGACTGTTAAATGAGCTGACTGTGTTAGAGGAGCTGACTGTGTTAGAGGGGCTGACTGTGTTTGAGGAGATGTATTAGAGGGGCTGACTGTGTTAGAGGGGCTGACTGTGTTTGAGGAGCTGACTGTGTTTGAGGGGCTGACTGTGTTTGAGGAGCTGACTGTGTTAGAGGGGCTGACTGTGTTTGAGGAGCTGACTGTGTTTGAGGGGCTTACTGTGTTTGAGGAGCTGACTGTGTTAGAGGGGCTGACTGTGTTAGAGGGGCTGACTGTGTTTGAGGGGCTGACTGTGTTTGGGGAGATGTATTAGAGGGGCTAACTGTGTTAGAGGGGCTTACTGTGTTAGAGGGGCTGACTGTGTTTGAGGAGCTGACTGTGTTAAAGGAGCTGACTGTGTTAGAGGAGCTGACTGTGTTTGAGGAGCTGACTGTGTTAGAGGGGCTGACTGTGTTTGGGGAGATGTATTAGAGGGGCTCACTGTGTTAGAGGGGCTGACTGTGTTTGAGGAGCTGACTGTGTTAAAGGAGCTGACTGTGTTAGAGGGGCTAACTGTGTTAGAGGGGCTTACTGTGTTAAAGGAGCTGACTGTGTTAGAGGAGCTGACTGTGTTAGAGGAGCTGACTGTGTTAAAGGAGCTGACTGTGTTAGAGGAGCTGACTGTGTTAGAGGGGCTGACTGTGTTTGGGGAGATGTATTAGAGGGGCTCACTGTGTTAGAGGGGCTGACTGTGTTTGAGGAGCTGACTGTGTTAAAGGAGCTGACTGTGTTTGAGGGGCTGACTGTGTTTAAAAGGATAAAGGTAAAAGGATAAAGGTGCACGTATTCGTCACTGTACAGTGTGGACTGTACAGCGAAATGTGTCCTCCGCATTTAACCCATCTGGTAGTGAACGCACACTCACACACACACACGTGTTAGGGGCAGTGAGTACACACACACACCCAGAGCGGTGGGCAGCCAACTCCAGCGCCCGGGGAGCAGAGAGGGTAAAGGGCCTTGCTCAAGGGCCCAACAGTGGCAGCTTGCCGAGCCCGGGAATCGAACCCACAACCCTGTTAGCGATATCCCGGCGCTCTAACCGCTGAGCCACCACTGCCCTCTTTGAGGGGCTGACTGTGTTTGAGGGGCTGACTGTGTTTGGGGAGATGTATTAGAGGGGCTCACTGTGTTAGAGGGGCTGACTGTGTTAGAGGGGCTGACTGTGTTTGGGGAGATGTATTAGAGGGGCTGACTGTGTTAGAGGGGCTGACTGTGTTTGAGGAGCTGACTGTGTTAAAGGAGCTGACTGTGTTTGAGGGGCTGACTGTGTTTGAGGGGCTGACTGTGTTTGAGGGGCTGACTGTGTTTGAGGGGCTGACTGTGTTTGAGGAGCTGACTGTATTAGTGCTCTGTGGGGAACAGTGTTCGGTTCTCCCTCAGGCTGTTGGAGCACCTGTTCCTGTGAGCGTGACGAGCGTCACATTTTAGGAGCTGTGTGTCATCACTTTGAAAACGGCCACAAACAGGAGTTACAGAAGTGGGCGGAGTCGGGTTTGGTGGTGTTGTTGTTGAGCTTCTGTGTGATTGTGGCGTCTCTGTGCTGTGATCTTCTGTTGGATAGATTCACAGACGTTTGGACAAATCACAGACCTGTATTAGAAAACCCTGTAGTAATGTACAGCACTTAAAAAGCCCTCAGAGTCCAACAACACTCAGCTTACAGAGTGACCTTCAGTGCAGCTGGACTTCTAAATTAGGGCTATTGAATATTTACATTTTCAGATATTCTATCACATTTTTTTCAGAATATTTTAAGAATATTTGGTATTTAATCATTTTTAAAATTACTGTTGTTGCTGCTATTATTTCCATTGTTATTATTACTATTATTATTATTATTTTGTTGTTTTATGACTATAGTTTTGTATTTCTGAATTTATTGATTTTGAATATTGAATATGTTGAGAATTATAATGAGGTACTGGAAAAACATCACTGATAAATAATTGTTTTCATTTGCATGAACATGCAAAAACAAGAATCTTGCAGGAGTTATACATGGAGTCAGGAAAGGAGTTGTAATATCATTTATAAAATGAGTTATTAAAAGAGTTATAAATGTAGTTATAAAATAATCATTTTTATGGAGTTATAAATGAAGTTATACATAGTTATAAATGAAGTTATAAATGGAGTAATAGCATGATTTGTAAAATATTTTATAAAAAGAGTAATTAAAGGAATGATAAAATAATAATTATTGATGGAGTTATAAATGAAGTTATAAATAAAATTATAAATTAAGTTATAAATAATAAAAGGATTGTAAAATGAGTTATTTAAGGAGTTTTAAAATAATTATTATTGGAGTTTTTACATTATAAATAGAGCAATAAAATTATTTGTCAAACAATTTATATAATGAGTTATTAAAGGAGTAATAAAATAATTATTAATGGTGTTTTTAATAGTTATAAATGGAGTGATTTATAAAATGAGTTATTAAAGGAGTTATGAATGGAGGTATAAGATGGGTTTATATAAATAAATAAGTTGAGATATAAAGGTGATAGAAATAGTTATAAATTGAGTTGTTTATGTAATTTAGAGATGTTATAAATGAAGCTAGAAATTGACTTTCATAGAAGAAGTTATATATTGAGGTATGCAAGAGGTTTTTAGAGTTATATAGAGTCATAAGTCAAAAAATCAATGAAGTTACAAAAGAAGTATGTTTTATAGCATCCATTACCAACTGGTAATAAATTAAGTTGTGTAGTGGAACGACTGATTATTTATTGCAATTATTGGTAGCAAATTAAATGATTTATTATGTATTGGTATATTTGATCATATGGTATTTTTTACATTAAAGGCATTAAACCTGTAGAAACCTGTGTTGCAGTGACCGTATCACAGTAATGGTCTGCGTTTTGACTTATTGCTGTATTAAATGGCTTATTGTCTGATAAGGCTTATACTCCTCGGTGTGCTGGGGTCCGCACTCTGTCCTGTAGCTTCTCCTTTAGCTCTTTTGGTGAGGAATAACCAGAAGTTTCAGTTTTACTGCTTTCTAGCATGTCTTCGAGCTGGATCCATGTCTCTCTGGCTGCTTTCTCACGGTAAAGTTAAAGTACATGGTGTTTAATAGCTGAAGAGTGATTAGTGCTTTAGGGCAGAAGGAGGTGGGGGGCTCTGGGAGTGGGTGGGGGGTACGTTTCCAGTTTAACACTCGTTCTCTGGGTTCGGGTTGCTCTCGGTTGTTGAGACGACACAGTTGCTTAGATTTGAAATATGAGTCTGTGCGAAACAATTAAAGAAGGAGAGTCAGACTGAGTCAGAGGGAGCTGGAGAAGAAGGAGGAGAAGCACCTGAGGCAGACGTCTGAAAGAGGGAGGGAGGGAAGGTGGGAATACCCCGACTCCTTTCAGAAGAATGCTAGCGGTGAATGAAAGCTAATGAGGCCGGTTGGCATGATCTCATTCAGTCATTATGGTTTTTGAAAGTGATCTGAGGAGGTCTGGAGTTATTACTCTCCTTTTTCTACATTGAGATTACATCACATCATCATTCATCTGAAAGTACAGCATTAATCACTGCTGAATTGCGTTTCTATTTGATTTGCTGGCTTGTCTGCTTAATTTGACGTCAGAAATGACAGATGTTGCAAAAATTGTAAAGACATTTTGTTCTTTCTGCAAATGATTACAGTGCAAACATCACTAACTGTACATCACTTTCAAATTAGGGCCAAAAAATGCCACATTTACGTCACATCATTTTCTACTTTTCGGAACAATATAAATATCATAATATCAAAACAGTTCTTTACAATAGATGTTTGTAATAATGTAATTAAACCAAGATTAATACCAACTGGAAAACAATATACATTGATATTAAAGTAGATATAAATAGAGTTCAAAACATGGAGCTATAAAGTGCTCTAAATTGAGTTAAAATTGGAGTTGCCTATGGAGTTATTAAAGTACTTTTAAAATGGACTTATAAAGAAGATGATAAATGAGTTATCAGTTGCATTATAAAAGGATGATTGTATTGTGAGTTACATTAATACATAGATACATTAATTTGTAAAAGTTATATGTGGATTTATTACAGCAGATTTAAATTAACAGTTGTGTTAAAAAATGAGTTATAAATGATGTATGGAGATATTAAAGTAGATATAAATGCACTTATAAAATGGGGTTTAAATAAAGTTATAAATGTGTTATAAATGAAGCTATAGAGCAAGTTATACATTGGGTTTTAAAAGTTGTATATAGTTATTGAAGTACACATAAATTGAGGTTTAAATGGATTTACAAGTGGCGTTTTAAAAGGATTTCTAAATGAGGTTAAATAGTAAGTTATACATCTTGAGTTGTCAAAGTTATATATGAAGTTAATAAAGTAGATATAAATGGACATATACTAGGAGATTAAATAGTTAGAAATTAAGTTTATAAATTAAAATTGAGATATAAAATTAGTTATGAATGAAATTATGTAGTGACTTATAAACTCAGTTGTAAAAGTTATATATAGACTTATTAAGGAACATATAAATGGACGTATAAAAGGTGACTTCTGTAGTTAAACATTAAGTTAGTGAATAGAGTTATAAAAATATTCTAAATATAGTTATATAGTGAGTTATAAACTGAGTTGTAAAAGCTATATATGGAGTTTGCTTTAAAGTACAATAAAAATGTATTAAAAACAGAGATTTACCAATTAAGTTATAAAAGGAGCTATGAAGGATGTTATATTCGGAGTTATACTTTTTTTTTAAATGTGTATATGGAGTTATTAAAGTACATAAAAGGAGATTTAAACGTAGTTCAAAATGACGTTTACATTTTTTTTACTTTTAAATGAAGTTATATAATGAGATTTAAATTGTAGAAGTTATAAATTAAGTTATTAAACTAGATATAAATAGACATATAAATATTAAAGGAGATTTAAATTGAGTTATAAATGGAGGTATAAAGGGGTTATTAGTGGAGTTATCAAGAGTTATTAAAATGTAGAATTTATTATTACTAAATTTTGAAGTTAAGAAAGAAATGTGAGTTAAGAGAACTTTAGACTGAACTAAGTCGAGTTAAGTCAGAAAACACTCTGTGATCAGTTACTGTATCAGTTTAAGCTGGACTGACTTTAGGTTTGTTACCGAGCTCCTGATTCACTGAACTACGAGGCGGATTAACCCTTTGTAGTGTGTAGGTGTAGCTGTAGGTGTTCAGTCTTGTGGAGCTGACCTGCGGGCTGTGGTGGATTGTAATGTGGCCGTTAGGGTATGAAGGGATTTTCCAGCCGGCTGGTGATCAGAGGATCCCACAGGTCGCTGTTCTGCCTCCCCCGCTCTCCCAGCATGCCTCAGAGCTGTGGTTGGAGGTTATTAGTGAAAGGCCGTCTGATACAGCCCTGCGCTAACCAGGCCTGTAATTTTCTCCTTATCCTGTGTCCAATCTTTGCGTCTGAGTGACTCCCTGAAGCCTTTATGGTCTTATCACTGTACAGGAAGAGGGGCTGCTACACATGCTGTGCTTTGTGGGTAATTTTTTTTGCTGTCTTGCGAGCACTGCCTATCCGTTCTCAGACCCCTTTAACTGGTTTAACCCTTTAGACCATGTATGTTGAGTGGGCTCTTTAGTTTTTCACTCAAATAACTCATATTTAACATCGGGTTGCAGTATATAGTATTTTATATGTATATATGTATGTATATATATATATATATATATATATATATATATATATATACATACTGTTATATTGCAGCTATACTGGTTTTAGGTATACCACGGTATAAAAATGGACAGAAAATCCCACCATTTTATTAAAAATTCTATGTAAAAAAAAATCTATGTTTTAACAAAAACAATAAGTTGATTAATGGAGACAGATTAGTGTGAAAATAATGAAAATAATCATTAGCCAGATACAAAAGTTTAAAAACTTTAAAAACTCAGAAATCTCCAAAAAGCTCAGAAAATTGTTCTTATTTGTTTGTTTATTTATTTAGTTTAGTATCAAAATGACATTTTACATATGCTTCCATCATAAAATCCATTATAAAATAGATTAAAAAAACATTGAGCATTTGTTGAATAAATAAACCTTCTGTTTTCGTTCCTTTAAGAGTCTCCATATTTGATAAAAATAATAATAAAAATACTACTAGTACTACTACTACTAATAATAAATAGAACAAGAAGAATTGTGAAACACAGTGAAATACCCTAAAGCCGTGATATTTTCTGAGATGGTTATCATACCTCTAAAACACCATTGCAACCCTAATTTGCCATCACTTTCATAGGTCCCAGAATAGATCCCTGTGGGACTCCACAAAATATGCTAAAGCAAGAGGTTAACAAACGATTCAGAGTATAGTTTCTATAGGAGGTATATAGTGTGCATGTCCATGTCGACCACAATGCAGTGTATCATTGTGTAGAAATGAAAAAAAACATATTTATGTACATTTTTTTTAAAGTGATATAAGTTTGCAGAAGTAACACACTTTGAGTGCTTGACTATCTGCCTTTCTTGTTGGATGCGCTGTATTTTTTCCATTTAGAGGACTGTTCAGATCAGTAAGCGTGTAGTATTGCTTTGTTTAATCAAATGTATTCATATTTGTGTGTTTATATGTATATACAAGTCAGTTTCTTTTGAGACAATGTACAAACGTGGCTTATTGAGTTCAGGTTCTTTACATATCAGATTAATATGAGATCTCGTCAGTGGCTGGGAATCCTGGATTGAACAGCAGAAGAATAGCTTTAGAAATGAACCTAAAGGTTCGGCCCTTTCAGGGTGCTGTGTGTTTTTGTCGGAGCTGTAGTTCAGGTCTGGGCAGTCGGGCAGTCGAGGGCCTCATGACTGTCTTTCATACGTAGGTGTCAGTTCCCACATAACCCACACTGACGGCCTGAGAGCCTGAGGGACTGTGTGAGCTGAGTCTCTTTCTGAGCACAGAAAGTAAATTATATTAATGGAGAAAATAAACAGCAGATTAGTGTGAAAATAATACAAATAATCTTTAACTGGACCAAAAATAGTTTTAAAAAAGCTCAGAAAAATAAAACTTATTTTAGTTTAATATACAAAAAAAATATTTTACATATGCTTCCATTATTAAATCCATTATAAAATAGATAATTACATAAATAAATAAACCTGTTTTCATTCCTTTAAGAGTCTCTGTCCGATGAAAAAAAAAAAAAATAATAATAATAATAATTAGAGGAAGATGGTGGGCATGAAGCTATTGGCACCATGCTGCCTAATGCCAGGCGTGGGCTAGAGGGGTATAAAGCCCCCCAGCATTGAGGAGCTGTGGAGCTGTGGAAGAACTGTGTTCTGTGGAATGAAGGATGGTGGAGCTCCTTCCAGTATTTTTGGGACGAGGTGGGGTGACCTCACTGATGGTCCTATGGTGGTCCATTTACATTGAAGGATGAGGTAAAGGGGGGGGGGGTGCTAGATCTGAGCAGAAATAGGAATTGTGAAGAGTCAGAGTCCAGAGCAGCGTCTACACAAACACCAGAGCAGTTCCTCTCTCCAGCGGTCAGCCTCAGGAATGCTCCTATTCTTCTCTCTCTCTCTCTATGTCTCTCTCTCTCTCTATGTCTCTCTCTCTCTCTCTCTCTCTCTCTCTCCACCATGCACAGTATTCAGATATTCCATTCACTGAAATGTTGCTCTCAGTCACAGGCTGTGTGTGTTTGAAGTTTGTGTGTGTGTGTGTGTGTGTGTGTGTGTGAGAGACGGAAGGCATTGTTTCTTGCTGATAAAATGCTGGATTTCCCTAGAGCGCCCCCCCCCTTCACCCCACCCTCTGTTTTGGAGGAGGGGTTATGTGCGGAGGGAACTCTGATGCAAATCTTGACCTGGAAGAGAGTGTGTGGGTGTGTGTTTGTGTGTGTGTGTGTAATGTTTACATAACCAGCTATTGTTAAAATGAATGAATATATATGCATAACATGTCCATAAGTCTAATGAAGGCATTTAGCTACTTTAAGCTGCACCCATTGCTGACACAGATGTGCAAAAGCACACACACACAGCTTGTCTAGTCCCTGTAGAGAAGAAGTACTGCCAAAAGATTAGGACTCTCTGGAGTAGATGGACATCATGGAAAGATCAGTTCTTGGCCCTGTTCTCCTGCACTTATCCAGCTCTGGCTCGGTGGGTAAGACTGACTCTGGGGTTCTCTTTAATGTTGCTCCAGTTGCCGGGTGACGGGGGACTTCGGGAAGTATGATGACGGAACTCTAGGAATGCCAGAGAGACGCCCTCATCCGTTTCACATGTGCCCAGTGTTATGAGCGGTGGGGGACACGGCCCCACCCTTCTTCTGAGCTCAGAATAGTAAGAAGCATATCATGACGATACGAGGAGCAATGCACTCTGGGTAAACCTAAATCTCAAACTCCTTCCAAAAGTACTGGATGGAGCTCCATCATCCATCATTACAGAGAACACAGCTCTTCCACTGCTCCACCCCTCTAGCCCACGCCTGGCATTATTAGGCGGCATGGTGCCAATAGGGTCATGATGTTAATCTGCTCCAGAGAGTCCTATTCTATTGGCAGTACTTCTTCTCTACAGAGACTATGTACAGATGTATGTGCACATCTGTATCAGCATTAAGTGCAACTTAAAGGAGCTGAATGCATTAATTAGAAGGAGTGTCCACAAACATTTGGACATACAGTGGAGCACCCAGATAAATATAAAGTCAGTGGTCAGAGAGTGTCTACCTGTAATTAACTCTATATAACATTAGAATAAACCCAAATAAACATAAAGTCAGTGGTCAGTGAGAGTGTCTACCTGTAATTAACTCTATATAACATTAGAATAAACCCAAATAAACATAAAGTCAGGTCAGTGAGAGTGTCTACCTGTAATTAACTCTATATAACATTAGAATAAACCCAAATAAACATAAAGTCAGTGGTCAGTGAGAGTGTCTACCTGTAATTAACTCTATATAACATTAGAATAAACCCAAATAAACAAAGTCAGTGGTCAGTGAGAGTGTCTACCTGTAATTAACTCTATATAACATTAGAATAAACCCAAATAAACAAAGTCAGTGGTCAGTGAGAGTGTCTACCTGTAATTAACTCTATATAACATTACAACAAACAAATAAAAAGCTTTTAGTCAGTTTAGGGAGGCTAATACACACATAATGAGTGTAGTAGTTAGGTATAATAGAGTTAATCCCTTATGCCTGTGTGTGTGTGTGTGTGTATGTGTGTGTGTATGTGTGTGTGTGTGTGTGTGTGTGTGTGTGTGTGTGAGGCAGCACACCGATGGGGGATTCCCTCACTCAAACACAATAGACCCTGAGAGGCCCGGAGCTTTGTGGAGAAGCTGTTGGAGATGTTAGGGGTGGGCTGGCTGCTGCTGTCGGGGGTTTTGGTGATTGATGGATGGCGGTGTTGGGGAGGTCGGCTCAGAGTGCTGAGACGGCAGAAAGAGCTGTGAAGAGCTGAGTTCAGTCGAGCTGCAGACATCAAACACTTTGATATTTAATCAGGAATGTGAATTCATCAATAATCAATAAATCGGCTGTCATATTCCTAAATGTCAAAAAACTATCTTTCACTTTCCTGAAGAAATGCTGACGGATTGAGCAGCTCAGCCACTCCCAGATGGTTCTTAGGGTGTTACCAGGACCTTCCTAGGAGGTTGCTAGGCATTTACTACACTGTTCTACATGGGTGGTTTCTATACTATTCCAAGTGGTTGCTAAGAAAGTTGCTAAGTTGCTGTAGAATGCTGGATGGTTGCTATGCGGTAGAAAGTTGTTGCTAGGGTGTTGTTAGGTGGTTGCTATAATGTTGCTAGAATATTGTTAGGGTTTGTCCGGGTGGTTGTTTTGGTACATCAAGTGGATGCTAGGGTGTTAGGTGGTTGCTGTGTTTTTCTGGGTAGTTGCTAGGGTGCAAGGAGGTTTTGTAAGAGTTGCTAGGCAGTTGCTATGCTGTCAAGTGCCTGCTGTGGTGTTGTTAGGTGGTTGCTAGGGTTTTGCGAGGAGGTTTCATAAGAGTTGCTAGGCAGTTGCTATGCTGTCAAGTGACTGCTATAATGTTGCTAAGCAGTTGCTGAGGTGATTTGGATGGGGGTGGTAGGTGTAGGTGGAATGGTGTTCCAGGTGGTTGCAGTGAAGTTGCTAAGCAGTTGCTGTGGGGTGCTAGGGTGAAGCAAGTTGTCACTAGGGTCTTGTTAGGTGTTTGCTATGGTGTCCCAGCTGGTTGCTATAATGTTGCTATGATATTGCTAGGGTTTGTCCAGGTGGTTGGTCAGATGTTGCTAAGTGGGTGTTCTGGGACTTCAAGTGGCTGCTAGGGTGTTGTTAGGTGGTTGCTGTGTTCCGGGTGGTTTCTGTGGTGTTGCCGTTTGTACTCCCAACAGTCAGCTTCAGACATGTACATTGCAGATGTTTTAGAGAGAGAGAGAGAGAGAGAGAGAGAGAACGAGAGAGTTTTAGAAAGAGAGAGAGAGAGAGAGAGAGAGAGGGAGAGTTAGAGACAGAGAGAGAGAGTTAGAGAGAGAGAGAGACAGAGGGAGAGAGAGATTTAGAGAGATAGAGAGAGAGGGAGAGAGAGAGAGAGACAAAGGGAGAGAGAGAGAGAGAGACAAAGGGAGAGAGAGAGAGGGAGAGAGAGAGAGAGAAAGGGAGAGAGAGAGGGAGAGAGAGAGAGGGAGAGTTAGAGAGAGAGAGAGTTAGAGAGAGAGAGGGAGTTAGAGAGAGAGAGGGAGAGTTAGAGAGAGTTAGAGAGAGAGAGAGTTAGAGTTAGAGCGAGAGAGAGAGTTAGAGAGAGAGGGAGAGAGAGAGAGAGTTAGAGAGAGAGAGAGAGTTAGAGTTAGAGAGAGAGAGAGAGGGAGTTAGAGAGAGGGAGGGAGTTAGAGAGAGTTAGAGTTAGAGAGAGAGAGAGAGAGTTAGAGTTAGAGAGAGAGAGAGGGAGTTAGAGTTAGAGAGAGAGAGGGAGTTAGAGTTAGAGAGAGAGAGAGAGTTAGAGAGAGAGAGAGAGAGTTAGAGAGAGAGAGAGGGAGTTAGAGTTAGAGAGAGAGAGAGAGAGAGAGTTAGAGAGAGAGTTAGAGAGGGAGTTAGAGTTAGAGAGAGAGAGAGAGTTAGAGAGAGAGAGAGAGTTAGAGAGAGAGAGAGAGAGAGGGAGTTAGAGTTAGAGAGAGAGAGAGAGTTAGAGTTAGAGAGAGGGAGGGAGGGAGTTAGAGTTAGAGAGAGAGAGAGAGTTAGAGTTAGAGAGAGGGAGGGAGGGAGTTAGAGAGAGTTAGAGAGAGAGAGGGAGTTAGAGTTAGAGAGAGAGAGAGAGAGAGAGAGAGAGGGAGAAATACTGCCGTTGGGTTTTGAGTGAAGTGATAATTACGCTGCAGAAGGGCCGGTCGTTTCCTCTTTGGCCTGAGCAGCTGATGGAGTTTTCTTCACATTTGTCATTTGGAGAGAAAGAGAGAGAGAGACAGTGTGTGTGTGTGTGTGTGTGTGTGTGTGTGTGTGTGTGTGTGTGTGTGTGTGTGTGTGCTGGGAATGTGGAGAGTTGTTGTGAAATTATCACAGAGCAAAGCACACACACCGCATACACACACACACACACACACACACACACACACACACACACACACAGTGTGGCTAAACATCTGCCTGATTTCTGCTTCCAATAAGAATCACTCAGTCGATGGGGGTGCTCCTCAGGGTGTTAATTAGGGTCTTCCTCAGGGTATTCTTCAGGTGTTCCTCAGAGTCTTCTTCAGGGTGTTCGTCAGGGTGTTCCTCGGGGTGTTCTTCAGGGTGTTCCTCAGGGTTTCCTCAGGGTGTTAATTAGGGTCTTCCACAGGGTATTCTTCAGGTGTTTCTCAGAGTCTTCTTCAGGCTGTTCCTCAGGGTTTCCTCAGGGTGTTAATTAGGGTCTTCCACAGGGTATTCTTCAGGTGTTTCTCAGAGTCTTCTTCAGGCTGTTCCTCAGGGTTTCCTCAGGGTGTTAATTAGGGTCTTCCACAGGGTATTCTTCAGGTGTTTCTCAGAGTCTTCTTCAGGGTGTTCCTCAGGGTGTTATTCAGGGTGTTCGTCAGGGTGTTCCTCGGGGTGTTCTTCAGGGTGTTCCTCAGGGTGTTATTCAGGGTGTTCCTCTGGGTGTTCCTCTCGGTGTTCCTCAGGGTGTTCTTCAACACAAACTGAAACACAAACTATTGTGGAATTCACTCTGCTCAGTAAACTCTGTTGTCTGTTTGTGTTGGTTTTATGTTGTGAAAAAATGGTGTATATGAGTATAGATGGATGTGGGAGGATATAGATGTATGTATAGATGGGTATATATAGGTACAGATAAGTATAGATGGGTGTGGGAGGGTATAGATGTATGTATTGATGGGTGTAGATATGTGCAGATGAGTATAGATAGGTGCAGATGAGTATAGATGGGTGTGGGAGGGTATAGATGTATGTATAGATGGTATAGAATTGGTGTATATGAGTATAGATGGGTGTGGGAGGGTAAAGATATATGTATAGATGGGTGTAGATAGGTACAGATGAGTATAGATGGGTATAGATAGGTGAAGATGAGTATAGATGGGTGTGCAAGGGTATAGATGTATGTATAGATGGTATAGAATTGGTGTATATGAGTGTAGATGGGTGTGCAAGGGTATATATATATGTATAGATGGTATAGAATTGGTGTATATGAGTGTAGATGGGTGTGGGAGGGTATAGATATATGTATAGATGGGTGTAGATAGGTACAGATGAGTATAGATGGGTATAGATAGGTGAAGATGAGTATAGATGGGTATAGATAGGTGAAGATGAGTATAGATGGGTGTGGGAGGGTATAGATGTATGTATAAATGTATGTATAGATAGGTGCAGATATATGGGTGTAGATGGGTGTGGGTGAGTATGGATGGTTGTTGTAGTTGGGTGTGGAGGCTGATATCAGCAGAAGATGCTGTCATTGGAGGGCTAAAAGATTAACACTGCTCACTGGTACAACCAGAATACCCCTGTGTGCCTGTGGGTGAGTGTAGAAGCATCAAACTGTGAGCAATGTGGGCTTCTCCTCCCCCCGAGGCAGCGCTGTGTGTGTGTTTGTGTGTGTGTGTGTGTGTGTGTGTGAGTGTGTGTGTTTGTCAGGGAGAATCGGCTGTGTGTAGGAACACCACTGTAATCATGTGTGGCAGTTTTGGCCCTTCGTGACACACATGCGTGAACATACACACTACAGACGACCAATCGCAGTCAGGGGGAGGAGTCTCAGAAGAAACCAGGCTGTGATTAGTGTGTGGTGGAAACACTGCAGACCTCCATATGACCCACGTGCATTTCTTCTGCTTAGCCCTCTGCGTATACAGCTGCCGTCTCACATTACTCACATTAGCAGGAGGACAGTTTTAGCGCTGGTCCAGCAGTGCGGCGATGACCTGCAGGGTAATTAGAGCTGCAGATGTAAAATGCCGGTTGATTTTAAAACACTGCATCATTCAGAGGCAGACAGAGACTATCGTGATGCGCTATGTTTTTTCTGAGCTCATCGTGGATGTCATCAGTGCATAGTCCAGCCTCAGACCAAGCCATCAGCATATGGTGATTCGGGAGGTGACTGAGGAGAGGGTAGAGGACAGAGTCAGAAAGGGCAGAGTCAGAAAGGGAGGTGACACGGGAACAATTAAAGGAAAATAATATAATACTAAGGGTTAAATCATCCAGGCGAGGTGCAGATAATAGTGATGAGTAGATGAATAGCCTCGGGTTGTGTGAATAATGCTTGAAGTGTGTGTGTGTGTGTGTGTGTGTGTGTGTGTGTGTGTGTGTGTGCTTGTTCCTGCTGTACTGCTGTATTAGCCTGGGGGCTAACGAGGCAGGTAGCAGCCCCGGATAGGATTCAGTTAATGAGCTGAATCACACTCTGCTTCATGAGTTACTCACCTCCCGCTCGCTGTCTCTCCTCCTCGGTCACTCAGGACACTCTTGCAGTGTGTGTGTGTGTGTGTGTGTGTTTATCACACTGTACTTAGGCATATTGAGCTGTGTCATCCTGGTGCTGTACTGAATTGTGGCGTACTGTAACAGATCACTGCACTGTATCATAATACATTTATTCCAACCGGCTTTTCTCTGTTATATATATATATATTCATTTATGCAAATGAAAGGTATAGTGAACTGTTTATGGTGCTCT
Source organism: Salminus brasiliensis (assembly GCF_030463535.1). NCBI lineage: Eukaryota > Metazoa > Chordata > Actinopteri > Characiformes > Bryconidae > Salminus > Salminus brasiliensis. The sequence continues at coordinate 96,296,028 of NC_132878.1, forward strand.
TCCACATCATACTGTACCACATCATACTGTACCACATCATACTGTACCACATCACACTGTACCACATCATACTGTCCATATAATATTGCACCATATCATATTGTACCACATCATACTGTACATATCATACTGTACCACATCATACTGTCCATATAATACTGTACCATGTCATACTGTACCGCATCATACTGTCCATATAATACTGTACCATGTCATACTGTACCGCATCATACTGTCCGTATAATACTGCACCATATCATATTGTACCATATCATACTGTACACATCATACTGTACATATCATACTGTACCACATCGTACTGTACCACATCATATTGTACCACATCATACTGTACCACATCATACTGTCCATATAATACTGTACCACATTATACTGTACCATATCATACTGTACCACATCATACTGTACTACATTATACTGTACCACATACTGTACACATCATACTGTATATATCATACAGTACACATTATACTGTACCACATCATACTGTATATATCATACTGTACACATCATACTGTACCACATACTGTACACATCATACTGTATATATTATACTGTACCATATCATACTGTACCACATCATACTGTATATATCATACTGTACCACATCATACTGTATATATCATACTGTACTACATCATACTGTATATATCATACTGTACCACATACTGTACACATCATACTGTATATATCATACTGTACACATCATACTGTATATATTTACATTTTACATTTACAGCATTTAGTAGACGCTCTTATCCAGAGCGACTTACAAGGTAACTCGTATTACAGAGGCGGGGCCAATGTAGTGTTAGGAGTCTTGCCCAGGGACCCTTATTGGTGTAGCGCAGCATACGGTCACCCAGACTGGGAATCGAACCCTGGTCTCCCACATGGTGTAGTAGCTCACTGGCTGCTAGTGGTTTTATCTGTTGTGCCACACCAACCATATATCATGGTTGTACAACATATATCATACTATACACATCATACTGTATATATCATACTGTACACATTATACTGTACATCATGCTGTACCACATACTGTCCATATCATATTGTACCACATACTGCACCATATCATACTGTACCACATCATACTGTACCACATCATACTGTATCACATACTGTCCATATCATACTGTACCACATCATACTGTACCACATACTGTCCATATCATACTGTACCACATACTGTCCCACATCATACTGTACCACATCATACTGTCCATATCATACTGTACCACATACTGTACCACATCATACTGTCCATATCATACTGTACCACATACTGTCCCACATACTGTCCATATCATACTGTACCACATACTGTCCCACATCATACTGTACCACATCATACTGTACCACATACTGTCCATATCATACTGTACCACATACTGTACCACATCATACTGTACCACATCATACTGTCCATATCATACTGTACCACATACTGTACCACATCATACTGTCCATATCATACTGTACCACATACTGTCCCACATACTGTCCATATCATACTGTACCACATACTGTCCCACATCATACTGTACCACATCATACTGTACCACATACTGTCCCACATCATACTGTCCATATCATACTGTACCACATACTGTCCCACATCATACTGTACCACATCATACTGTACCACATACTGTCCCACATACTGTACCACATCATACTGTACCACATCATACTGTCCATATCATACTGTACCACATACTGTCCATATCATACTGTACCACATACTGTCCCACATCATACTGTACCACATTATACTGTGCCATATCATACTGTACCACATACTGTCCATATCATACTGTACCACATCATACTGTCCACATACTGTATGATATTGTACTGTACAACATTATATTGTATGTTATTATACTGTATCATATCACACTGGCATCAAATCTGTATCATATTTAGTACCAAATCCTCGTGTACAGCGTTATAACTCTGCTCTCATACTGTAATATATCATTCTCTACCACGTCCTACTGTATTACACTAAATGCTCCATATGTACCATATCTTATCGTCCTGTATTGTGTACTGTACAGTACCACCCAGTACCGTACTGAGGCACATTCCTCCATATGTTTCAATGAGCTCTTCAGTCCCTCGCTGCCGTTAGATGTGCCTTATCTATAAGTATAAGTATGTCATTCTCAGTAGCGGTGGATGCAGCAAGTGGCCGCGCTGCCCGGAGAGAGACCCTCTGGGCGGGTGAGTGTGTTGGGGTGTGTGGGGGGCCGGCCGGCTCTGTCATCTCTCATTAGGGTTTGGCCGCTACGCTGCACCGGTTAGTGGCCCAGATTCTCTCTGCTCATCTCCTCGTGAACTCGAATAAGGGGTCAGGAGCGCGGCGGCTTGGCCAGCGCAAATCCGGACCATCCGACTCCTCAGCTCGCTGCATCGGCGGTGAACGAATGAGCTCGGCCAATCCTGGAGAAGGACGCGGTAGCCGAATTCGGGATGACCCAATCCGATCCAGGCATAATCTAATGGATCAGATATCAGAGCGTTGAAGCCTGATCCAGGTCCGATCCTTTGTTTTTACCGCTGTGTTCTGCTGGAGCGCTCTCTGGTGTCATCTGTATGCATTGTAATGGAACTCGGACTGGCCTTGATCTCCCCTCCCACCATGTCTTCACTTTTACGTGAATTACGTGGCTGGTTAGAACCTAAGCTATGGTGGAAACCATACTTTCCATTAGCAGCGGATCTAAATTGTGGGTCTGAATTATTTATTATTTTTTTATTTTATTAATATAACCCCCATCACATGCAATGCCCCCAACACTAGTGAGTCCAACACACGCCTTCTCCGACGCGTATGCTGCCAGCCGCATCTCTTTTTCCAACTGCAGCCGATGCGACTTCTCCAGGCAACCAACCAACGCTATTATTATTAAATTATTAAGATCTAATTTGGGGAGAAAAAATAAAATCAGATTTTAAAAAATCTGAAACATATTAAAAATATATATTAATATGATATTATATAGTATACATTATAATAAATATATTATTATTAATAAATATATAAATATAATAATTAAAAAAGCCCCACAACTTAGATAAGGGTGATGTTGGTCGGCACAGGCGTCTGTCAGCTGCTGTATCGGAGCTGGGGAGCCGTGGGGAGCCACTAAAATGTGCAGGGCAGGAGCCTCCAGGACCAGGGTGAGAAACAGCGGTGTCGATCATCTCACCAGTCCCAACATCTCATGGTGGAGGTTATTTATTTATTTATTTATTTATTTCATTTTCTGATATATTAATACTTACAACATATATTGCCATAACATTAAAACCACTGACAGCTGAAGTAAAGATCACAGAACAGCTCCTAAACCTCAGGCATCAGGTCCTTTGGGGTGTTCCCGGTGGTCAGTACCTACCAAACGCGCTCCAAGGAGGAACGCCCGGTGAACCAGCGGCAGGGTCACGGACACCCAAGGCCCACTGATGCTCCTGGAGGTGGCACGAGGCGAACCCACACAATGTTATGGCTGATTGGTGTGTTTAGTTTGTCTGTGGGTTTCATTTTAGCTCTGTTTGCTATTTTCTTCATGTGACGGATCCAGATGATCCAAAAATACCCTGCGCCTGGGAAAGCCACTCTGGCCTTTTCGGTGGGAGTGACCGGTGGGAATGACTGGTGGGAAAGTTGGAGTTTTCAGCTGAATGGTCCTCTCGGTTCATCCGCAGGGTCAGAAGCACACCTGCGTCCACCTGCCTCTTTGTTTGACTTCTGGATAATGATTACTGCGGGTAAAACAGAGGGGGAGGGAGGCCCCCAGCTTCAGTCCCACATTCTCAGAAAACCTGAACGTCCTCAAATATTCAACACTGCATGGAAACACTCTGAATAAATCATTTGTCCTAAAAACCAAAACATTATTTTTTTTCAGTTTGCTGAATCAGATTTAATCAGCTAAACTGAATATGGGCAGTTATGGGATATGTGGGGTAAAATTAGAAAAAATATATAATAAAAAAATTAATTAAATAAGAAAAAATGCTTAGATTTTTAATTTTGGCCTTCCAAATTAGATAGAAAATGGGGTGAAATTTTATCTATATTTTTATTAATAATTTTGTTATTTACAAAAACAAACAAGCAGTAAAAAATAATTTTTTAAACATTTTTATATCTTTTTAAATAATTTATTTTTAATTTTACCCCATTTTTCTACCCAATTTGGAAGGTCAATTACCCAATCCACGTTCAATCATGTGAACTCCCCCTATCAGTAGCAACGCCCCCAACAGACACATGTGAGTCCAGCCTCCACCTCTTTTCCAACCTCGACTGATGCAGCATCACTAGGTATCCAACCCGCTCTGAGGAAAGCACGGCTCCCCAGCTCCGATACAGCAGCTGACAGACGCCTGTGCCGACCAACATCACCCTTATCTAATTTGTGGGGCTGTATTATCTATAATTTTTGTATTTATTTATTTAATTTAATAAGCTCCCTATGATGAAGCAAGAGTAGTTACTGTAGTGTTGGTAATCAGAGATGGGGGTGTTGAGCTGTTTTGTCATTGGCCAAAAACCACCTAAAAATATGATTTATATCATTAGAATCTGATTATTCGTATATTAATTAATTCTAATCTATTACAACATCCCGAAATCAGTGGAGCTGCACTGCTGAAGTATCGCTCGGCCCCTCCCGCGAGGTCACTCTGAGAGGGGGTCAGCGGGGTCTAATCTAATCTAACTTCGACTCCAAAGTCCAGCAGCTTTACTGAAGTTTACACAACAGAGCCGGAGGGACATCCAGCCACTAACCTGCTTCCGTCCTCACGCAGCAGCGGCCAGATTACTCCCCCCTCCCCTCCGTCCAAAGACCACCAGGAAATACCGTCCCGGCGGGACAAAAAAAAAAGGAGGCGCGAGTGAAAGAGATCAGATCGTTTAAACCTGGGTTATCAGTGTGTTGAGCGGTCACTCCTCTTATGGTCGTTATGACCACCGCCGTAACCAGCAAAATTTAATCAAACTCTAGCACTTGTTCTAGTTCTAGAACCACAGTCTAGAACTACAATCTAGAACCACAGTAGAAACATCATCTGTTTGCTTCTAGGCTCTTTTTTCATAGTTTTTCTTTTATTATGTGAATTAAGAAAAAAAAACTGTCAGGCCTGCTTTTGCCGGAACGCCATTGGCTGCATAATTAGACCAGAATATCTGCTGGGGGTGCACCGATCCGGCCTTTTCAGGTCTACCTGAAACCGATACATAAACTTTGCGTATCGGCCGATACCCGATACCAGCCCAATACCATTGCTAAATTAATAAATCCTATACCTCACCATGTGGGAGAGACTTCAGAGGCATCAGGATTGACTTCAGCATTTATTTTAATAACTTTTTATTTATTTATTATAAAAATATAACAAATTAACACAGAGATATAAATGTACTAAATTGCTGTTTATTTGCCACTAAAATAATAAACAATCGTGCAGGACCTTGACACAGCACTCAAATGCAAATTAAAAAAAGGAGTCAAACTTCTTAAAATATATTTTAAAAAATTGGATAAAGATAAGCAGCTTCACTTTGTCAAACAAACTTATTTTTAAATATTTAGCATAAACACTAATTAAAAATTAAATCTAGCAGCTGAACCTTGATTTGGCTTTAATCAGCTAAACTGAATATGGGCAGTTATGGGATATGTGTAGTAAAATTAGAAAAAATAATAATAATAAATTCAATAAGAATTTATTTATTAATTTTGACCTTCTAAATTGTGTAAGAAATGGGGTGGATTTTGATATATATTTTTATTAATAATTTAATTATTTACAAAAACAAACAAGCAGTAAAAATATTTTTTGTTTGTTTGTTAAACACAATTTTATGTGTTTTTAAATAATTTATTTTTAATTTTAAAGGACCTTGACACAGCAAACTTCATAAAATATATTAAAATAAATCAAATGAAAATAAGCAGCTTCACTTTGTCAAACACACAAACTTATTTTTAAATATGTAGCATAAACGCTAATTAAAAATTAAATCTAGCAGCTGAACCTGAGAATAAATCAGTAACTTGGTCACACATACAAGCAGTAATCGAACATCGTGAACATGCTAATTTAATTAAAGTGAAAGGATCGGTTCCATGGATCGGCCTAATTATCCGATACCCAATCCAGCTAATATTGTTAATATTGGGGCCGATATCCGATCCTAATATCAGTAGCGCTGTAGTACTGCTACGCTGTGGCAGCGATGACATTAGCGATGCTTAGCCAGGCTGGCGGTCGACACAGTAGCATTGCTAATGCCGCTAGAGCTACTAAGCAGTGGTAATGCCACTGCCGCGGTAACTATGCTGGTGGTCAGCGCTTTAGCGATGCTAACACCGCGAGAGCAACACTAATGCCACCATAGCGATGCTGGGCGAGGCCGGCTGTCAACGCAGTATCAATGCTAACACCATTAGAGTCTTGGCAGTCAGGGCAAGGCTGGCGACCATCGCTGTAACGATGCTAATGGTGTGGTGGTGATGCTGGCCGAGGCCAGCAGTCGCTAAGGTTACAGTGCTACCCACTCTTCACACCACTTCCCCTATCCTATAATACTTCCCTCCCTCAACATGACCTGTGACTGCTGGCGAGACCAGCAGCTGGCGCTGTAGTAATGCTACGCTGTGGTAGCGATGACGGTAGCGATCTTCAGCCAAGCTGACACCGCGGAAGCCATGCTAATGCCACAATAGCGATGCTAGCGCTGCAGTAGTTACCAGTGTTACCACTGCGGTAGCGATGCTCAGCCAGGCCTGTGGTCGACGCAGTAGCAATGCTAATCCCGCTAGAGCAATGCTAATGCCGTTGGAGCATTGCTAATGCCGCATTCGCAGTGGTAATGCTCCTGCTGCGGTAACTATGCTGCTGGCCAGTGCTTTAGCGATGCTAATGCCACGATAGCGATGCTGACCTTGGCCGGCTGTCAACTCGGTAGCGATGCTAACACCATGGCAGTGTTACCATGGGGATACTACCGCTACTGTAGCAATGCTGGGTGAGGCTGGCAGTCAGGGCAAGGCTGGCTACCTGAGATCACAGCTACCTGTTTTAGTGTTGTGGCTAAATGATGAAAAATGTTCATTGTAAAATATTAATATTAATATTATGTTGCTAATCTGCATCTTCCTCTCTCTCCCTTCCTTTCTCTACTCTCCTGGATGTTGGGGTGACCTCTCGTGACCTCTCGTGACCTCTCGGCTGCTCTGGACCCTCCATCTGTCCGTCCGCCCTCAGGAAACAGCCAAAGGTAGAAGCTAAACTTCATCATTCATTTGAGTCACAGTTAAATAAACAGAGCGTGTTTTCATACACCACATGGACAAAAGTATTGGGACACCTACACATTCCACCTACAGGTGCTTTTACAGCATCCTATTCTAAACCCATAATCATTATTAATAAGGAGCTGGTCCTCCTTCACTCTAAGCTCTACCAGCAGCAGCAGGTCTGGAGCTCTGCTGCAGTTACTGAGTTAGTTGGGGGCTTTTCTGCACTCTGCTCTGAGCTCAGCACTCGGCCCTGACCCCGCTCTGTAACTTTACGTGGTCTGACAGACACTCGGTGGACACTGAGCTGCTCTCTGTGAGCTGTTCCTCCTAAACTCTTCCACTGTTCAATAATAACACCACTCACAGCTGATGGAGGAAGATCTAGGAGGGAAGGTCTAAATTTCACCAGCTGACTTGTTGTTGTTGGTGCAGCGGTGTCTCCTATTAGACACCTCAGACACCTGAATTCAGTGATTGAAAGGGGTGTCCCAATACTTTTGTCCATATAGTGTATATAGTTTGTCAATACAGTTAATCAATAGCTACTAATCGCTACTATCAATAGCTATAATATCACACAACCACTGCCAGGAGAAGTGAATAGCACTGATGCTCTGGCTCCAGTGGCTTCATCTGTCATGGGGTGGATCTACATATCAGGCAGCGAGTAAACCAAACTGTGAGGTTCTAGATAGACGACTGGGTCAGAACATCTCCAAAACATCAGGCAGGTCTTGTGAGGTGTTCCCGGGTATGCAGTGGTCAGTACCTATCTACCAAAGGAAGTCCCAAGGAAGGACAACCGGTGAATCAGCAACAGACAGGGTGACGGGCAGCTCAGGCTCGCTGATGCTTACGGAGGCCCCGCCCACCTCACAACTTACAGGACTTTAAGGATCCGCTGCTAATGTCTAAAGGTGTCCGGATACTATAGGCCACTTTCAGGTCGGGGTCTTGGGGAGGTGGTTTTAATGTTTTGGCTGGTGGCTGTATGGTGTAACTGTATGCTAACCTGACTCTGACTATGTCTACAAACAGGGTGAAATGATTGTATCCGTGCTCTTCTTTGCTCAGCACTACCCCTGAAAGCCGCACTGCGACCAGTTCGTCTGCCAAGCCCGAGCGAGCCAGTCTGTGTGTGTGTGTGTGTGTGTGTGTGTGTGTGTGTGTGTCTGTGTGTGAGTGAGTCGGGGGTGCGTTCCAACAATGCAGCTTTGAACAGACACACACTGGCCCACTGTCTGTGCTCATCCCCTCACACATTGTGGGCTTTGTGTGTGTTCGGCGAGATCTCTGAGCGCCAACACTTTCTCACACACGCCAGGAAGCAGGAGGAGGAACAATCGCTCCTAAAATACACATCTCTCTGTTTTAGGAAATCGCTGAAAGAGGAGCAGCGTGCCCTGAGAAAGCTGAGAGTGCAGAATCACCTCAGACTAAAGCTACAGCGCTTTACTACATGCTGGCCAAAAGTTTGTGGACACCCCTTTTAAGTCGCACCGACACAGATGTGTAAATGCCTTCAGCTTGTCTAGTCCCAATAGGACTCTCTACAGGAGCAGGTAAACATCACCATGCTGCCTAATGCCAGGTGTGAGCTAGTAGAGGGGTTTGAAGCCCCCCAGTATTGAGGAGCTGTGGAGCAGTGGAAGAACTGTGTTCACTGGAATGATGGATGGTGGTGGAGCTCCACCCAGTACTTTTGGGAACTGTTGGGAAAACTCTGTAGCCCACTGTAGCTGCAGATTTAGCGACTTGCTAAGTTCAAGTAGGAGGGAAAGCAAGCAAACCTGGATGAGCCAGTCCACTGAACCAGCCTGAAAACAGTGGAGACCCCTCCTAAACAGGGGGTATTTGATTTGATTTGAGCCTCAGTTAGCTGGACGCTCCTGGCATCTACACATCGCTGTCCATGGGGCGTCGGTTCTTTGGTAATGTTGACAGGTCGCTGTCGAGTCCAGCTGCCCTTAACTGCAGCAGATAGTCGCTGGGTTCAGTCCCGGTTTGGACGTTTCCCCTAATAAACGCTGCAGCTTCTGGTGTTGCACCACTCAGGGCGTGTCCCAGCGGGGACGTGTATATTAAGAGTATATGGTGGTTCAGGCCAGCATATACTCTTAATTGATGCTACAGCTAGCAGCCAACCTCGTCAGGCCACACTGGATCAGGCCTTTTTACACGAAGACCAGGTAAGACTACCAGTGACCGACTTACAAACCCAAAATGGATTGCTATGGGCTGTAGACCGGAGAGCCGAGGGCTAGTCGAGGTTTTACCGATAGCGTAGCACAGCAGGAGCCCAGTACCAGCAGTCTACACCAGTTATTCAATCACTGATTTCCTCTCCTGCAGAATTCATTTGACTTGTACATTTTTTGTAAAGAATGTGATTCATTTAGATGCATTAATTAGCTTGACAGCACTAATTAATATATTAATATAATATATATATAATTTTTTTTATCGAATTTTAGGGAAACTGCCGCAGAGGCAGAGTGAGTCTCCTCACTTCCTTTGACACACTCGCCACAATGGCTGTCAAAATGACAATAATTCCAGCCCCAGCCCGTCGAGCACCCCTGGAGTGCGGTCCCCGGTACGGTGGGAGTCGAGGCGGAACGCCCACTGGACTGAAAAGGCCGGCGCTGCCCGGCGGAAGTGCCTCCACTCAGCTGTGAACATGCTGTTCATTAAACACAGGCAGGAATGTGAAGGGTTAACTCGGCCTTTCACTCGAGAAAAGAGAGAGAGAGAGAGAGAGAGAGAGAGAGAGAGAGCCAGGGCTCACAAATCACTGCACCTAACACTTCCACGATTAAGGGGCTCCCGCCACTTTATTGAAATTGAAGGTTGACTCCAAGTGATGTGGACAGATCACAGGGACAACTCCCCCTAGCAGGACCTTGTCCATCCTCCTCTGGTCAGAGCTACGTATAGTTTATTAATAAATGGTATAAAGTCACTTTAATACCAATGAACTCTGTTGTAAAAATTATGTATTATTATCATATTATATATATATTAATGTCTTCCACCCCGCCAGCAATCCCTTTTCACTCCCATTTCCTCCTGCGTTGTTTAATCAGCAGCACTGCTTGTGAATACCTCTACACTGATGGGCGCGGTGGTCTCGCTCGAAATGAGGGGTGTTCAGGTCAGTTTCTGGAGTATTGCTGTGTATCTCGGCAGCGGAAAACACAGGAGGAGCTCCGGTGAATAAAAAAACAGTCTAGACAGATGTTCATCAACAGTCAGACGTTCGTTGCTATCTTGGCAGTGAATTGTCAACACAAGCGCGTGTAGCCCGACGCTCGTAGCCCCCCCATGCTTTACACCACTGAAATAGCAACCCGCCAAGGTCAGTCTGACCGCACCTGGCTCTTAAAGGGAGCGTCGAGAGACATGATGATTGGTTTATTACTGTACAGTATGCCAAAAAAAAACCATCCATGATTAATCAAGAAACACAATACACGACTTTTGAGAGTTTCAAGCCGAGCAAGGCGTACTTTTCCCGTCGTTACCATAGCAAAGACACACCGACACACCCCCTAAATCAAGCTGTGCATTGACAACTCGCCTATTGGGCCCTAATAATCACAGTCCATGTAAACTTCAGCATAGTCCGTAATGGAGGGTGGTCAACTGGTCTGAGGTGGGTAGCAAGACACCCCGATGGTCATTGATGATTGGATTTATGGAGACAGAGAATGTTGAGCAGTATCAGAGTGTGTCTGACGACTCTGGCAGGTTTGACTATAACAACCTAACTAAAGGAGAGAGCCAGAAGGTAACACAGACACGGGATCACCCTAAAACACCTGCCTTCCATCTGCTCCACCGTCCACAAACCTGAGTGGTCGCGTGCAAATGATGGGACGACAGCTCCAGCATTTTGGGATACTGCAATTCCCTGTGTCCAGATCTGGCTATAACAGCCTAACTAAAAAACTCGAGCCAGAAGGTAGCACAGACATGGGAGCACCCAGAAACACTGGCATCCATCAGCTTTACTGGGCTCGGCAAGTTGCCACCGTTGGGCCCTTGAGCAAGGCCCTTCACCCTCTCTCTGCTCCCTGGGGGCTGGAGTTGACTGCCCACCGCTCTGGGTGTGTGTGTGTATGTTCACTGCCCCTAGTTCACTAGTGTGTGTGTGTTCACTACCACAGATGGGTCAGATGCGGAGGACACAGATACGTGCAGCTTTACCTTAGTACCCACGCAAACATAGTGAGGGTCCCTTTAAGATGCCCGTTAGAGCAGCTGTACTGTGTCTGTCTGTACCCTTTCTCGCCCGGCTGCTCCGAGCCTGCCGGACGAGGCCTCCGTCCAGCCTGTTGCTCTGGAAACCGGCGCCGCCAAAAGCAGGAATTAATGTGGCCTTTCTGAGATTTATGTGTGCAATCACCGGCGCCGTCCCGAGAGGGCCTGAGGGTACCGGCCTTTCCGTCATTCCCACTTCGGGCCGGAACGTTGCTGCTACTGCACTATGGACCTCTGGTGGTGGAGCTGCAGGAGGAGTACCTCTCTCCAGAGCTGCTGTGTAACGCCTTAGCCACATGCTTCTCCACCTTCATATCAAGCTTCTGCAGCTCTCAGCTTGTCCAGAAATGCACGGATACAGCGTGTCCTTTCCTGGTGGCCCACACTTCATGCTTGAGTTCTCTAGTGTACACTGATCAGAAGCAGTGCTGGTAGCTAGCTCACTGTGATGGCGCTAATACAGTGGCTTGCAAATGCAGTGTATGGACAAAAGTATTGGGACACCTGCTCTTTCACTGTTTCTTATAAAAATGAAGGGGGTTTAATTGGAGTTGTTGGAGTAACTGTCTCGACTGTCCAGGAAAAAAGAAGGCTTTCTACTGGATTGTGGAGGAAAAGCGTTGCTGTGAGGATTTGATTGTATGCAGCAACAAGAGCGTTCACCACCCAGCCTCTTTATTCCCCAACTTCCCAAAAGTACTGGATGGAGCTCCACCATCCATCACTCCAGAGAACACAAGTTCCTCCACTGCTCCACAGCTCCTCAATTCTGGGGGGGGGGGGGGCGGGCTTCACACCCCTCTATAGCCCATGCCTGGCATTAGGCACGGTGCCAAAATCTGCTTTAGAGGGTCCTATTATATTGGCAGTCCTTCTCTACAGGGGCTAGACAAGCTGTGCGTGAATGGGTGCAGCTTAAAGCAGCTGAATGCACTCATTAGAAAGGGGTGTCCGCAAACTTTCGGACAACTTTGCGGTTACTGATACATCCCAGACGTTACCAGGGGTGACTCTCGAATCCTCTCGCTCTCTGGACTCAGGGCAGGCAGCATCACGCAGCCCTCACACAGTGCGGTTAATCTCTTATTGTGTGGCCGTCTCGCTGCCCGAGCCCAGCGCTGACGCGATGCTAACAAGAGGTTAGCTGAACGTTAGCCGAGACACGCCTGAGCACGCCTCGCCTTCACATTCCTCTCTCTCTCTGCCTTTCTCTTTCTGCAGGTGTTTGCCTTTGACCACTGTTTCTGGTCTATGGATGAGGCCAACGTCCCGAAATACGCAGGTGAGTCACTCCGCAGCATGTCCCGACACACACACTTACACACAGCTGCGCTCTCACCTCTGTGGGAGGCGAGGAAGCACCCATCTGATAATTACTTCTTGTATTGGATTTGAATAGTGGGGTATGTGAAGCCCTAAATCTGTGTTGCCGGGCTTCACGGTTTACTAAACAGAGACGCCATAACTTCCCACAACAACAGCAGCAGCAGTGAACACACACACACACCCATATTGACACACACCAGGGAGTGAGCACACATGCCCGGAGCGGTGGGCAGCTACTGCTGTGGCGCATGGGGACAGGGGCAGCTTGCCGAGCCCGGGTATCGAACCCACAACCCTGTCATCGACAGCCTGGTGCTCTAACCGCTGAGCCGTCACTGCCCCATCGCTGTTAGTTTGGGGAAAGGGTCTGATTCACACCCTTTTCTCCATAATAACTGCAATCAGTCACAGTGTAAACACTGTAAACAGGGTCAACAATCCATACTGAGCTGTAGCTCCGCCCCCTCAGTCTGTTCACTGTTCACAACTGTTTACAACTGTTGTCGTCACAAAGCAGCTTCACATAATCAGTAATTAGTAAAAGACCGAAAAAAAATAAATGACGTAAGACATGAAGGATCAGAGACCCCCAGTGAGCGGCCAACTGGAGCCACCAGTAGAAGGTATGGTATAGCAGAAGATAGAAGCGCTGTAGAAGGACGCTGGCCCCGCATCAGTGTGATTGACGCTTTACCTGAGTGAATGAACTGGGAGTGTGTTGGACTGGTCAGTGGTCAGTGGTGTGATTAGCTGGTGTTAGCTGATCTCTGAGGGCTTTAGCAGGTCTCGAGTGTTTGCTGGTGGACGAGGAGGTTGGACGGTGAACTGCTCATTGCACAATTATGTGTTTCTCAAATCTGCACAGATGTTTCACTGTTTTACAACCAGCCGTTTACATGGATGTGTGTGTGTGTGTGAGTGTGTGTGTGTGTGAGTGAGTGAAGTGCCTGGGGTGTGTCTGCATTTAGCTCCTCACAGCTGTCTGATTCTTCCTCCCGTTACTCAGAGAGCAGACCTCAGATTTAGACTCTCAGTTCCTGATTTGTTCATTCTGCCTAATCTGATTCTAAAAGAGCTTATTATTAAGACTTCAGTATTTTAATACGTTTATAATTATGTTAAATATAATATTTATATATGTTTGTATTTATAAATTTATATAATTATAACCAATATTATATAAAGTAAGTATATTTAACATAATTATAAACAATATTGTTTTTAATGTCATTATAAGCAATATTATATTAAACGCAATTATAAACAATATTATATATAAAGTGTTTAATATTGTTTATAATTACATTAAATATTGTTTATAATTACATTAAATATAATATTGGTTATAATTATGTTAAATAAACTTACTTTATAAATAATGTTATATAATTACATTAAATATACTTTATATAGAATATTGTTGATAATTATGTTAAATATAATATTGGTTATAATTACATTACATATACTTTATATATAATATTGCTTATACTTACTTTATATATAATATTGTTTATAATGACATTAAATGTAATATTGTTTATAATTACGTTAAATATATTATTGATTATAATTACGTGAAATATACTACTGGTATAAAATTACGTTAAATATTATATTGTTTATAATAATGTTAAATATAATATTGTTTATAATTACATTAAATATAATATTGATTATAGTTACTTTTACATTAAATATACTTTCTTTATATTTAATATTGATTATAATTGTTAAAATTAAGATTGTTATATAATTAACTTATATATAATTTTGTTATATTATTGCATTATGTATAATAGTGTTTATAATTATGTAAATGTTTTATTGCAATACTTTTCATATTATATTGATATTGATATTGGTAAGTAATATTTAGTGTAGAACACAAAGCACCAGCAAGCCAAATAAACAGCAAAAATAGGGTATTTTAGGGAGATCAGGATCGAGGGCCTATCCAGGCATATTTTAATGGATCGGGTATTGGCTATTTTAATCCCGATCCAGTTCAGAATCTTTGCTTTAACCACGGTGTTCAGAGCGCCATCTGGTGTCCTCAAGGCGCCTTAATGAACACTACCCCTAGCCAGCAGCAGCAGCAGTGTGGACGTTCTCAGAAGGTAAATAAAGGAGTTGAGGTTCTGCAGTGTGGAGCTATTTTACAGTGGAACCTGAAAACAGACCATAATATCTGACCCTTTATAAAACTCTCACTGAAACGCTCTGTTTTACCAGCGGGAGAACCGCAGAACCGCTCACTCGCCTTTCTCTGTTCATAAACCAGTATTGAAGAACCCGTTCAGAACCGAGTGGAGGCTAACGCTAATGCTAACACACACACACAGTTATTGGTAATTGGCTGTCTAAAGATGGGGAGGGAAATTATATTTAATAAAAATGTATCAAATTAAATTACAGCATGTTTTGGGGTTTCATGTGTGTTCCTCACTGTATGTGTGTGTGTGTGTGTGTGTGTGTGTTGTTTTGTAGGTCAGGAAGTCGTGTTTAAGTGCCTTGGTGAGGGAATCCTCGAAAATGCTTTTCAAGGATACAACGCCTGCATTTTTGCCTACGGACAAACAGGTACAGCAGCAGATGGACAAGCACTCTCTCTGCATGTAAACCTGTGCAGTGGAAGTGTGAGCACACCTCATCCTCAACAATCACTTTCCCTCTGTGTGGTCTGTGCGACTGTAGCGCTTATAACGCTGTAATTATAGACTTATAGAAGTCTTTACCACTCGGCACAGCCAGCCTCAGTCTCAGATCCTCACAACAAACAGAATAACAGACAGCTACATTACACAGACATCCAGACATCTCCACAGGAGTCTCCAGCAGAGCAGTTCATCTCCTGTCCTGCAATTATTGCATTTGCACAACAGTAAGCCTGACTAACCATCTCTCAGGTTCAGCACAGCTTCAGATAATGAGAAGAACCTTCAGTCTGAGGGGCCGACCTGAGCCCGTAGCCCGATCTGAGAATGTGTTCATCTTCTTTAAGTTGCACCCACTGCATCCATATCCATCCATATGATGCCCATTCATTCATATCCACATCCATCCCTATCCATACCCATCCATATCCATCCCTATCTATGCCCATCCACATCCATCCCTATCCATACCCATCCATAGCATTCCCATTCATTCATATAACCATCCATATCCATCCCTATCCATACCCACCCACATCCATCCCTATCCATACCCATCCACATTCATTCCTATCCATACCCATTAATCCATATACCCATCCACATCCATTCCTATCCATACCCATCCATAGCATTCCCATTTATCCCCAAACCCATGCACATCCATTACTATCCATACCCATCCATGCCATTTCCATTCATCCATATACCCATCTATATCCACACCATCCATATCATTAACATTAATCCCAGACCCATCCATATAATGCTCATTCATTCATATACCCATCCACATCCATCCCTATACATACCCAACTATATCCATCCCTATCCATACCCATCCATATCCATCCCTACCCATACCCATCTATATCATTCCCATTCATCCTCAATGGTATCCATTCCCATATAGAGTAAACCCGTTTATCCCCATGCCCATCCTTATCCAATCCATATTCATTCCCATTCAAATCCATTCCCATCCCCTGTAGAGTCTCTTGAAGTCTGAATGCTGTCAGTAGTCGTGTCAGTGTCAGTGTTCCTTTGTGTAGATAACAGACCACCACAATCACACAAATACCTTCCACAGACTTTACAGGAAGAGGAAACCACTGGATTTCAATGAAAGAAAATAATAATAATTAAGTCATTTTGGAGAATTTCTATTGGTCCGTTCATCAGGAAATGAAATGATATAAAAGATACGAGGTGTTTTACAAGGCCGTGACTGTAAGCTTATGTTACTCATTAGCTACATTCGCCTCGGAGCTCCAGTGCAGAACTGAAGGGAAGCCAGACGTCAGGCTCTGAACATGGCCTGTCTGACTGAGAGAGATGTGGCGTTTATATGAAAGCAGTGCTGAAGTTTAGTAGCATCTGCTGCTCTCGTAATCTCTCCTGGCAGGTAGACGTACAGGAAACTGCTGTGCTTCCTATTGCTCTGCTGAATCGCTTAGCTGAATCTACCACACACACATACACACACACACACACACACACAGACCAGACCGACTCCTTCACCCTCCCATTTCCTGTCCTGTACCACCACCCACCTAGTCACACCTCTTACAGAATAACACACACTGCTGACCGGTTCCCACGGAGTCACGAACAGCTGACCTTCAGACTGTGGACAGAAGCATTCCGGCTATGTAGGACAATCACTATTGTTTAAAAGTTTGGAGTCTTTTCATAATAATAAGGATTTTTATAAATTAGTTCAGGCTGTTTTGCTTTCCAGCGTTCAGACTCACTTCTCTGTTGCTTAAAGGACGTCACTGATTCTTTATAAGTTCACCTGGTGTCGTCTAGCGCCCCCCTGAGGTAGCTGCTAAAGCCTGCAGTCTGTAAACGTTGGCATGTTTGATGGGTTTGTGAAACACCCATCCATATCCATTTCCACCCATTCATATTTCCATTCATACCACTCATACACATCCATATCCATTCCCATCCATATCCATTCCCATCCATACCCATTCCCATCCATACCCATTTCCATCCATACCCATTCCTATCCATACCCATTTCCATTCATAACACTCATACACATCCATATCCATTCCTATCCATATCCATTCCCATCCATACCCATTTTCATCCATACCCGTTCCTATCCATTCCTATCCATACACATTCCTATCCATACCCATCCATACCCATTTTCATTCATACTCATTTCCATCCATACCCATTCCTATCCATTCCCATCCATACCCATTTCCATCCATACCACCCATACCCATTCCATCCATACCACCCATACCCATTCCCATCCATACCACCCATACCCATTCACATCCATACCCATTCCCATCCATACCACCCATACCCATTCCCATCCATACCACCCATACCCATTCCCATCCATACCCATTCCCATCCATACCACCCATACCCATTCCATCCATACCACCCATACCCATTCCATCCATACCACCCATACCCATTCCCATCCATACCACCCATACCCATTCCATCCATACCACCCATACCCATTCCCATCCATACCACCCATACCCATTCCCATCCATACCCATTCCCATCCATACCACCCATACCCATTACCATCCATACCCATTCCTATCCATTCCCATCCATACCACCCATGCCCATTCCCACCCATACCCATTCCCACCCATGCCCATTTCCATCCATACCATTCCTATCCATACCCATTCCTATCCATACCACCCATTCCCATCCATATCGTCATTCATATCAATTTCCATCCATATTTATGAAAAAATGCATGAATATTCATATATTTTCTTTGATTAAAAGCTTGTTACCATAGCGATACTCCCAAATCCATTACAAGGTGTAATGCACCTTGTGTGCTAAATTACTGAATTTTTACTGATAAAATATAAACTTTTGTGTTTCCTGCAGGTTCTGGAAAATCATACTCAATGATGGGCAGCGTGGATCAGCCTGGTTTAATCCCGCGCCTGTGCTGCTCCCTGTTCGAGCGGGTCGGCCGCGAGGGCAACGAAACGCACACCTTTAAGGTGGAAGTTTCCTACATGGAGATTTACAACGAGAAAGTGCGCGACCTTCTGGATCCCAAAGGGTGAGCAGATACAGATACACTGCTGCATGAGTTCACCAGAGGGTCCTCCATCCAGCTGTCTCTCACAGAGCCGATAGACTGCAGGTGTTAGTGTAAAATCCTGTAGTATTACTCTACCGCCTCAGTCCACATGCTGCTCTACCTGCAGATTAAGCTTCCGCAGCTCTCAGCTTGTCCAGGAATGCACGTGTACAGCCGTGTACAGCCGATTTGTATTTACTGGAGTGAAGTGAAAGTGAATTACTCTCAACAACTGTAGGGGGAGCCCAAGAGCAAAAATATAAATTTTTACATAAGGCTGTAGAAAACATGGACAGCACAACGTCTCTCAAAAGTGAAGCCACCACAGGTCTAGAGCTTCTAGTGGCTGGTTGCTGTATGACGTGTAGCTCCGCCCGTCCCCAGATGTTTCAGTGACAAAACTCCACCCATTCTCCATCTCATTGTTCTCCTCTAAACCGTCCTTCCATCTCCAGTGTCTCCAAATTCCAGCAGTTAGTTCTTCCTGTGCTGATCTCGGCCCATTTTTTAAAATTTCCCCCAGATATCAGATTTTAACCCTTTAACCTCTGCTCTATCGTAAGAAGGTGGGGCTACACTTAGGAATGGACTGATTGACAGCCTCACCTGGAAGAGCCCGGTCGTCTGCAGAACCTGCATGGCGCCCTCTCTGGTCATTAGCTGAGTGGTAGAGGACCTTCCATGAGCTGCACTTTTACTGTTGGGGCGTCCACTCTGCTTCTACGCTGGAAGCTCAATGAAGACGGTGTGAGACACTGAGGCTCGGTCTGGGAGAAGGGGCGGGGCTGCCAAATGAGTAGGCGAGTCTGGCTCCGCCTCTGGTCTGTACTTGGCAGACTCTGGTTGCGAATTTGACAACATGGTGGACAGTTTTGGCTTCGTTTTTACAAAACGGAAGTGTGTGTGATGATTTAGGCATGCAGTTAGCAACATGCTAAATGGAGTACATAGATTTCCATTACTTGTTAGCTACATTAGCCTGAGCTAAACTATTCCTGTAATGTTTTCTCTGCTAGAGTGAAGCTGGTTCTGATTAGTGAGTGGGGAATCCAGGAGACGTTTGAATGTCCTGCTCTAGACATTACAGCATCAGAATAGATATGAAATATTATTATTATTATTATTATTCTGCACTCTATGTCTTCTGTGTCTGACAGCAGGCTGTGTGCTTTGGCCGGCGGAGTGCGGCCCCCGGGGTGGCCGGTGTTTTTATCCGCTAGCTTCTCTCCCCTCACTGACCGGTCTCCTCACTGTGTGGCCTTAAGACATGTGAATGTAGGTGTGAGAAGAGCAGGCTGTATCATGTGGCTGTGGGACAAATACACACCGGACTGGAGGTGGTTGGAGGATGGTCTGGAGCACATCTGTGCTGTGATGAAGGGTTTCAGTTCTAAAAGGCTAAAAAGGCTTGATATGAAGGAAGTATGGAGAGGTAATGGTATCACAAGTGATATGTAGGGATATATATGAATATAGTTCAGTTATAGAGGTTATAGTTTTAGTTATGGAGGGCTATAAGTATGTAAGGGTATGGATATGGAAGGTAAGGAGTAAAGCTTATGGTATGGGTATGCTTATGGAAGGTGAAAGTTATAGGTATGCATATGGATGGGTATGGAAGATTAGGGGTATGCTTACGTAAGGATATGGGTATGATTATGGATGGTATGGGTATGCGTATGATTGGGTATTAGTATGCTTATGGAAGATTATAGGTATAGGTATGATTGGGTATTAGTATGCTTATGGAAGATTATAGGTATAGGTATGATTGGGTATTAGTATGCTTATGGAAGATTATAGGTATAGGTATGATTGGGTATTAGTATGCTTATGGAAGATTATAGGTATAGGTATGATTGGGTATTAGTATGCTTATGGAAGATTATAGGTATAGGTATGATTGGGTATTAGTATGCTTATGGAAGATTATAGGTATAGGTATGATTGGGTATTAGTATGCTTATGGAAGATTATAGGTATAGGTATGATTGGGTATTAGTATGCTTTTGGAAGGTTATAGGTATAGGTATGATTGGGTATTAGTATGCTTTTGGAAGATTATAGGTATAGGTATGATTGGGTATTAGTATGCTTTTGGAAGGTTATAGGTATAGGTATGATTGGGTATTAGTATGCTTTTGGAAGGTTATAGGTATAGGTATGCATATGGAATAGTATGGAAGATCCCTAATCTTCCATACCCTTCCATCTATGCTTATGTAAGGATATGGATATGCATACAGATGAGTATGGGCATGATTATGGATGAGTATTAGTATGATTATGGATGAGTATTAGTATGATTATGGATGAGTATTAGTATGATTATGGATGAGTATTAGTATGCTTATGGAAAGTTATAGGTATGCGCATTGATGGGTATAGGTATGGAAGATTAGGGGTATACGTAGGAATTGGTATAGGTATGGAAGGTAATAGGTATGTGTATGGATGGGTATTTGTATACTTATAGAAGGTTATAGGTATGTTTATGGATGGAAGGTTATAGGTATGTTTATTAATGAGTATAGGTATGGAAGGTTATAGGTATGCAAATGGATGGGTATGGTTATGGAAGATTAAGGAAATGGATATAGATTGGTATTGTTATTGATGGGTATTTAGGGGTTATATATATATATATATGGTTATTGATGGATGTGAAGGGGTATTGATATAGATGGGTATTAATGAGTGTGAAGGGGTATATAAACAGATATGGTGTGGTTATGGTTATGGATGGTTATTAAAGGGTATTGGGTATATAGATATGAATTAGTATGAATGGGAATGGGTTTGGATTCACTCTCGGAGAGAATAAAGGATGAATCCGGTCTGATCCTGTAACAGATCTATCCTGAAACAGCACACACCCACACTGTACTGTTAGCTGTGTGTTTCCTCCTGTGGTGTAGTTTGAGATGATGCCTACCGCTCGATGCTCATCCTAAGAGAAGATATTCAGCTCTAAGCCTCTCATTTAACAGCTCAGACATTTTCAAAGAGGCAACATCAGGTCAGGAAACCTCTGTTGTCCAGTATCTACCTTCTGCCTCCTTCTGTTATACACTGAACCCTCTGCACCATTCCCACGCTGCTTACTGCGCCTCACTGTGTGTGTGTGTATGTAAGTGAGTGAGTGAGTGTGATGCAGTGTGGCAGTTCATCAGCGCTCCTGTCTGCAGGTCAGTGGGGGTTGAATTGTTGGGAGCTGAGAGTCGACTGAGTGAATCGCAGTAACCTGAATAAATCAGCAGGGCCTCAGTTTACAGGGGCATTCAGTTCACAGCTCCTGAAGGGCTCCTGGCTTCTGGAAAATCCTGGAAGTCCTGAAACCACCAGCAGATCCATGGAGTGTCAGAGGTTTTAAAGAACCATCCTCTGAAAATCTTCGGAACTGCACTGTAAAAAGGTGGAACCCGTCAGAGGTCTTTATCTGAAGGTCTACCTGCTTGGCATGGGTTCATTTAAAAAAAATGTTCTAGGGCTGTCATTACGATCAGAGGGTCGCTGGTTCGAATCCCAGTCATGCTGCTAGCCATCGGCAGCCGAGGCCCAGAGAGAGCACAATCGGCCTTGCTCTCTCCAGGATGGGTAGATGGCGCTCTCTCCCAACACATCGCTTCGCTACGATGCTGGTCGTTACTGGGCTGCTGCGTCGGAGCCGGGTATGCGGCGCTTCCCTCCAGGCGCGTTGGTTGGTTGGCGCGTCGGTTCGAAAAATGAGCGGCTTGACTGGGCACATGCGTCGAAGGGGGGCGCGTATTCGTCCACCCTCAGTGTCGGCGGCATTGCATGCGCTGGGGGGGGGGAGAGTACGGATGGGTTGGGTTATTGGCGGCCCAAATTGGGGAGAAAAATTTGAGGAAAATCCCATTAAATAAATAAATAGAATTAAAAAGCCAGAGAACAGCCTCATCAGTTTGTACAGAAGCCCCTGTAGTTACTGAGTAATACAGCTTAGTGTGTGATCAGCCTCGGAAAGTTTGACCTTATGACCTTATCTCACACTGGTCTCCGACTATAAGAGTCATGTGAGATGAATAATAATGGTGCAGTAATGCAGCAACTGTAGGATAAGAGTGATAATAATAGTGTATCAGTAAGATCTGTGGCCTGTAGCTGATGATGGTGATCAGCTGTTGAGGATGGTGATGGCGTGAGGGTAAAAGCTGTTCCTGTGTCTGGCAGTCTTATTGGACATAGTTCTGTAGCGTCTGCCAGACGGGAGCAGCTGGAAGAGGTCGTGACCAGGGTTCGAGGAGTCCGTAAGGATCTTCTCTTCCCGTTTTCAGCTTCTTGAGCAGTACAAGTCCTGAAAGGAGGGCTGAGAAGCACAGCTGATTCTCTCATATATGGACATATGACAAAACTGTAAACCCAGTATCAAATCCATGTGTTTGCCTGCTAGCGCCCTCTAGTGCAAGTCTAGTGCAGGCTACTTGCGCTCAGCCCTTTCTCACACTCATCTGTGAGCCGCTTTCTGTTTGCGGGAGGGAAATTTCACCCGAGCGAATGAGGAATGCGGCTCTGGCTGGACGCTGCTGCTGTCGGGTGTTTTCAGTTTGCTGGAGTTGGGTTGAGCAGTGTTGTATCCAGCGTTCGCCTTTTTTTCTGCAGCTGCAGCTCAACACCAAAGCAGTGGCGATGGTGGTGGAAGTGTTGGGAGAGGCATGTGACCAAACCCTGGGCAAGGAAAACACAGTAGATCAATAATACAGTAGAAGTGAAGCTCTAAGAGGCGTCCATGCACCTGCACAAGTTCCCAAAAGGTGGTAGGCCTCTGTGCTGGTGAGTGAACTGTGAGTGCGTGTGCTGTGTTACACTCAGTGTGTAGTAACTCAGATCCGCCAGTAGGGGGGGAGGGGCGGTGTGCTTGTCGTTGGTGGGCTGCTGTCCGGTTGCCATGGCTGAGCTTAAAGCTGCACTGGAAGGTGTGTGTGTGTGTGTGTGTGTGTTTGTGTGTATGGGACCCTAGATTTAGTGCTGGCTGGGTGGCTGTAGAATTCAGAAACTGCTGTAAGAGACTTGACAGTCAATATATATATTTATTTATTTATATTTATATGTATTAGTGGTGTTCATCTATTAAAAAGTTTCACATTAATCATAATAATATTCAGAGATTAATTCTGATTAATTAACTTTATTACAGGTTAAAATGCTAGCTAGCACATCCTAGAATTTTGGGCTGGAGAACAAATAAAAGTGTGCCTAATAAACTGTCCAGAGGAACAACAGTTATATTCTCTCAGTGTAGTTTAGAGAACTTCAGACTCGAACACGATGAAGCTCGAGCACAGAAGCTTTAATAGAGAAAAAGCTTCAACAAAGAGATAAATAATTGATAAAGCGTAACAGGGTGGTAATAAAGTATAACAGGGTGGTAATAGAGCGTAACAGGGTGGTAAGAAAGCATAACAGTGGTAGGAAAGCATAACAGGGTGGTAATAGAGCATAACAGTGGTAGGAAAGCATAACAGGGTGGTAATAGAGCATAACAGGGTGGTAAGGAAGCATAACAGGGTGGTAATAAAGTATACCGGGGTGGTAAGAAAATATAACAGGGTGGTAAGAAAGCATAACGGGGTGGTAAGAAAGCATAACAGGGTGGTAATAAAGTATAACGGGGTGGTAAGAAAGCATAACAGGGTGGTAAGAAAGCATAACAGGGTGGTAAGAAAGCATAACAGGGTGGTAGGAAAGCATAACAGGGTGGTAAGAAAGCATAACGGTGGTAAGAAAGCATTACAGGGTGGTAATAAAGTATAACGGGGTGGTAAGAAAACATAACAGGGTGGTAAGAAAGCATAACGGGGTGGTAAGAAAGCATAACAGGGTGGTAATAAAGTATAACGGGGTGGTAAGAAAGCATAACAGGGTGGTAAGAAAGCATAACAGGGTGGTAAGAAAGCATAACAGGGTGGTAGGAAAGCATAACAGGGTGGTAAGAAAGCATAACGGTGGTAAGAAAGCATTACAGGGTGGTAATAAAGTATAACGGGGTGGTAAGAAAGCATAACAGGGTGGTAATAAAGCATAACAAGGTGGTAAGAAAGCAGAACAGGGTGGTAAGAAAGCATAACAGGGTGGTAATAAAGTATAACGGGGTGGTAAGAAAGCATAACAGGGTGGTAATAAAGCATAACAAGGTGGTAAGAAAGCAGAACAGGGTGGTAATAAAGCATAACAGGGTGGTAAGAAAGCATAACGGGGTGGTAAGAAAGCATAACAGGGTGGTAAGAAAGCATAACAGGGTAGTAATAAAGTATAACAGGGTGGTAAGAAAGCATAACAGGGTGGTAAGAAAGCATAACAGGGTAGTAATAAAGTATAACAGGGTGGTAAGAAAGCATAACAGGGTGGTAAGAAAGTATAATGGGGTGGTAAGAAAGCAGAACAGGGTGGTAAGAAAGCATAACAGGGTGGTAGGAAAGCATAACGGTGGTAAGAAAGCATAACAGGGTGGTAAGAAAGCATAACAGGGTGGTAGGAAAGCATAACGGTGGTAAGAAAGCATAACAGGGTGGTAATAGAGCATAACAGGGTGGTAATAGAGCATAACAGGGTGGTAAGAAAGCATAACAGGGTGGTATTAAAGTATAACAGGGTGGTAAGAAAGTATAACGGTGGCAAGAAAGCATAACAGGGTGGTAATAAAGTGTGTGTGTGTGTGTGTTCTCTGTACAGGAACAGACAGTCTCTGAAGGTTCGGGAGCATAAGGTCCTCGGTCCCTACGTGGACGGCCTGTCCCAGCTAGCGGTCACCAACTTCGAGGTAAGCGTGTGTAATCTAAGTGAAGGAGCCCCCGCTTAGTGTCTGCACTGTAGAGCTTCATACTGGATATTAATGATATTAGAGCTTCATACTGGATATTAATGATATTAGAGCTTCATACTGGATATTAATGTTATTAGAACTTCATACTGGATATTAATGTTATTAGAGCTTCATACTGGATATTAATGTTATTAGAACTTCATACTGGATATTAATGTTATTAGAGCTTCATACTGGATATTAATGATATTAGAGCTTCATACCGGATATTAATGTTATTAGAGCTTCATACTGGATATTAATGTTATTAGAGCTTCATACTGGATATTAATGTTATTAGAGCTTCATACTGGATATTAACGTTATTAGAGCTTCATACTGGATATTAACGTTATTAGTGCTTCATACTGGATATTAATGTTATTAGAGCTTCATACTGGATATTAATGTTATTAGAACGTCATACTGGATATTAACGATATTAGAGCTTCATACTGGATATTAATGTTATTAGAACGTCATACTGGATATTAATGCTAATAGAGCTTCATACTGGATATTAATGTTATTAGAACGTCATACTGGATATTAATGCTATTAGAGCTTCATACTGGATATTAATGTTATTAGAACGTCATACTGGATATTAATGCTAATAGAGCTTCATACTGGATATTAATGTTATTAGAACGTCATACTGGATATTAATGTTATTAGAGCTTCATACTGGATATTAATGTTATTAGAACTTCATACTGGATATTAATGTTATTAGAGCTTCATACTGGATATTAATGCTAATAGAGCTTCATACTGGATATTAATGTTATTAGAACGTCATACTGGATATTAATGCTATTAGAGCTTCATACTGGATATTAATGTTATTAGAACTTCATACTGGATATTAATGTTATTAGAGCTTCATACTGGATATTAATGTTATTAAAGCTTCATACTGGATATTAATGCTATAAGAAATTCATACTGGATATTGATTGTTAATTGCCTGCACTGTAGACGAGGCTGTTTCCAGTGACTGCCCGAATTAAAATCTGGTCTATTTAGAGGAAAACAACAAGAGAGCAAACGAGTCATGACCCAGTTCTGCTCCACGCTTATACTTTCATCTGACCCAAATACTGCTGTGGAATAACAACGATGACTTTGTCCGAGTCCCGGTGCCAGAACTCCGCCGCAGCTCGCTGCCGTTCAGCCAGTTTTGACTCAGAATAGAAATGCTGTACAAACGTGTCACATGGGCGGCTGCACCGGCGATAAACCTTGAATGTGGCTTCCACAGCAGGGCCGGTTTCGGTCTGCACTTGCCACTTACCACAGCTGACCCTTACGTGCCTGAACTGGGAAGAATGGAAGGTTATCTGGGAATTTCACTGATGGCACTCAAACCTTGTACGGAGTGAACCGTTTACCCTCGACAGCAGCCTCGTATTTGTGAACTGTGCAGTGTTTCCTCAGTGTTTAACCCTATGAAACACCACAGCAGCCCTGAGATCAGCCAGTACAGTGGCTGTACCTAATGGAGAGCATGCTCCACTCAGCCAGACTGTGTTGCTTCAGCACATCTAATAAAAGTTAAAGATGTCTTAGAAAGTTTCATCCTGATCTACTGTGAATTATTTAATATCCACTATGAATTATTCAGTATCCACTATGAATTATTCAATACTCTCTCTCTCTCTCTCTTTCTCTCTGTCTCTCTCTCTCCCTCTCTCTCTCTCTCTCTCTGTCTCTCTCTCTCTCTCTCTCTCTGTCTCTCTCTCTCTCTCTCCCTCTCTCTCTCTCTCTCTCTCTGTCTGTCTCTCTCTGTCTCTCTCTCTCTCTCTGTCTCTCTCTCTCTCTCTCCCTCTCTCTCTCTCTCTCTCTCTGTCTGTCTCTCTCTGTCTCTCTCTCTGTCTGTCTCTCTGTCTCTCTCTGTCTCTGTCTGTCTCTGTCTCTCTCTCTCTCTCTCTTTGTCTCTCTCTCTCTCTCTTTGTCTCTCTCTCTGTGTCTCTCTCTCTGTCTCTCTCTCTGTCTCTCTCTCTCTCTTTGTCTCTCTCTGTCTCTCTCTCTTTGTCTCTGTCTCTGTCTCTCTCTCTCTTTGTCTATCTCTCTCTCTCGCTCTCTCTCTCTCTCTCTCTCTCTCTCTCTCTCTGTAGGATATAGAGTCTCTGATGTCGGAGGGTAATAAGTCTCGGACGGTTGCGGCCACAAACATGAATGAGGAGAGCAGCCGCTCACACGCCGTCTTCAGCATTATCATCACACAGACTCTCTACGACCTGCAGTCTGGGGTTAGCATCTCTCTCTCTCACACACACTCTCACACACACTCACACACACACACACACACACACAGACTCTACATCCTGTACTCTAGGGTTAGCCTGCTATGTCTCAGACTGTACAGTAGTACAAGAGTTAGAATAAAAAATTACAATTCAATTAAATACAATTCAATTGTATTCTTTGTGTGTGTGTGTGTGTGTGTTTGTGTGTGTGTGTGTGTGTGTGTGTGTGTGTGCGCGCAGAACTCAGGTGAGAAGGTGAGTAAGGTGAGTTTGGTGGACCTGGCGGGAAGTGAACGGGTGTCCAAAACCGGAGCAGCAGGAGAGAGACTGAAGGAGGGCAGCAACATTAACAAGTGAGAACCACACACACACACACACACACACACACACACACACACACACTGATCATGTGATATGTTGTGATATTGTAGTCAATCAAGAGACAGGGTTATTAAAAGTGTATCCTGGCTGTGATGGGGTTGTGGGCAGGAGCTGGAGGCTGCATTGTTACATTGTATATTTGTATAAATGTTTATGTGTTTATATTTTATCTCTATAATTAAATTAGTTAGTATATATATTTTATTTCTATATATTACATTTGTGTGTTTATAGGCCCTTTATTTTTTTATTTCTATACATTTACATTTCATAGTTCCTATATATATATATATATATATGTGCGTGCATGTGTGTATTTTTATTTAGTATTTTCTCTATGTATTTTAATGTTAATATATTTAATTTGCATATTGTTATTTTTTATTTATATTGTACATTTTTATTTCTATGTATTTTATCTGTTTTTGTTTTTCATGGGGTTGGACTGTCATCTTAGCATGCCACTGTATTCTAGTTGTAGTTGTACTGTGTATGACAGTGTGTACGACACATCAGATAGAATTGGATGAGTAAAGGTGTGTGTGTGTGTGTGTGTGTGTGTGTATGTGTGTTCAGGTCTCTGACCACGCTGGGCTGTGTGATTTCGGCACTGGCGGACCAGTCGGCAGGAAAAGGCAAAAACAAGTTTGTCCCGTATAGAGACTCAGTCCTAACATGGCTACTGAAGGTGAGTCCTCCCAGTTAATTCAGACCCATTATATTAATATTATTAGAGCTTCATACTGGATATTAATGATATTAGAGCTTCATACTGGATATTAATATTATTAGAGCTTCATACTGGATATTAATGTTATTAGAGCTTCATACTGGATATTAATGTTATTAGAGCTTCATACTGGATATTAATGCTATTAGAGCTTCATACTGGATATTAATGTTATTAGAGCTTCATACTGGATATTAATGCTATTAGAGCTTCATACTGGATATTAATGTTATTAGAGCTTCATACTGGATATTAATGCTATTAGAGCTTCATACTGGATATTAATGCTATTAGAGCTTCATACTGGATATTAATGATATTAGAGCTTCATACTGGATATTAATGTTATTAGAGCTTCATACCGGATATTAATGTTATTAGAGCTTCATACTGGATATTAATGTTATTAGAGCTTCATACTGGATATTAATGCTATTAGAGCTTCATACTGGATATTAATGCTATTAGAGCTTCATACTGGATATTAATGATATTAGAGCTTCATACTGGATATTAATGTTATTAGAGCTTCATACCGGATATTAATGTTATTAGAGCTTCATACTGGATATTAATGTTATTAGAGCTACATACTGGATATTAATGTTATTAGAACTTCATACTGGATATTAATGTTATTAGAGCTTCATACCGGATATTAATGTTATTAGAGCTTCATACTGGACATTAATGTTATTAGAACTTCATACTGCATATTAATGTTATTAGAGCTTCATACTGGATATTAATGTTATTAGAGCTACATACTGGATATTAATGTTATTAGAACTTCATACTGGATATTAATGTTATTAGAGCTTCATACTGGATATTAATGTTATTAGAACTTCATACTGGATATTAATGCTATTAGAGCTTCATACTGGATATTAATGTTATTAGAGCTACATACTGGATATTAATGTTATTAGAACTTCATACTGGATATTAATGCTATTAGAGCTTCATACTGGATATTAATGTTATTAGAACTTCATACTGGATATTAATGCTATTAGAGCTTCATACTGGATATTAATGTTATTAGAGCTACATACTGGATATTAATGTTATTAGAACTTCATACTGGATATTAATGCTATTAGAGCTTCATACTGGATATTAATGTTATTAGAGCTTCATACTGGATATTAATGTTATTAGAGCTACATACTGGATATTAATGTTATTAGAACTTCATACTGGATATTAATGTTATTAGAACTTCATACTGGCTAATTATATTATTAGAACTTCATACTGGATATTAATGATATTAATGTAATGTTTGTGTTTCTGGATTTCAGGATAATCTTGGTGGGAACAGTAAGACGGCGATGATCGCCACAGTGAGTCCAGCAGCAGATAACTATGAAGAAACTCTGTCCACCCTGCGCTACGCTGACCGGGCTAAACGGATCGTAAACCACGCTGTGGTCAACGAGGACCCCAATGCACGCATCATCCGCGAGCTCCGAGAGGAGGTGGAGAAACTGAAGGAGCAGCTGTCCCAGGCTGAGGTCAGTAGGGCTATAGACATTTGGGCTGACCCAGATGAAATTCTGGCAGTTGAAAAGAGCATAACTGACCCTCCCCTCTCCTCTCCACTGGGCAGCATGGGCGTCTGTTAACTACCATAACAGCAGTTAGCATTCATGCGTATGTATATATATATATATATATATATATATATATATGCATGTCCAAAAGTTTGTAGACACTTGCTTCTCCAGATCTGCTACTGATGTCTAGGGTCATAACAGGGAGTGTGTTTTCCCTTTGCTGTAGTAACAGCCTCTAATCTTTAGCCAAGACCTTACACTAGATTTTGTAACATTGCTGTAAGGTTCTGATGGCATTTGACCATAAGAACATTTGTGAGGTCAGGTACTGATAATGCATCATTAGATCATAAATGCCGCGCAGACTAATCCCAGAGGCATCCAGCAACGTTCTAGAGAAGTCAGTCCCACTGCTCCACAGCCCAGTGCTCCCAGTGCTGCGGGGCTTTATACCCCTCCATCTACCGGATGGGTACCATTGGGCCCTGCTGGCTGCTGCAGAGCCTCCTGTTATATTGGCAGTGCTTTTTCTGTGGAGATTAAAAACAAGGCCTGTGTTAGTGATGGGTGCATCGTGAAGTGGCTGAACTCACTCATTGAAAGGAGTGTCCGGATACTTTTGCATGTGTACTGTATCTACTGTATAAATATTACATATAAAAAAACACAAAAAAAATAAATACTGTTGAATCTTATTTGAGCATCAGTCCAGAAGATGCATAGAGATGACCTTGCTTTGTATATATGTGTGTGTCTTCATTTATCATTGTGTGTGTGTGTGTGTGTGTGTGTGTGTTAGTCTCTGAAAGCTCCAGAACTGCAGGAGAAGTTGCAGGAGTCGGAGAAGCTCATCCTGGAAATGACCGTTACCTGGGAGGAAAAACTCAGGAAGACCGAGGAGATTGCACAGGTACTCTACACACACACACACACACACACACACACATACACAAACACACACACACACATACATATATATGTCCTAAAGGTGGTAGCATCTAACTTAATGACATGACTTCAACAAGTGGTTGTGGAGCAGTTAACCTCTATACAAAAAAGACAAAAGTATTGGGACACCTCCACATTCCACCTACAGTAGCATTTATGACCCCCCATTCTAAACCCATAGGCTTTATTAATAAGGAGCTGGTCCTCTTTTGCTCTAAGCTCTACCAGCAGCAGCAGGTCTGGAGCTCTGCTGCAGTTATTGAGTCAGTTGGAGGCTTTTCTGCACTCTGCTCTGAGCTCAGCACTCGGCCCTGACCCCGCTCTGTAACTTTACGTGGTCTGACAGACACTCGGTGGACACTGAGCTGCTCTCTGTGAGCTGTTCCTCCTAAACTCTTCCACTGTTCAATAATAACACCACTCACAGCTGATGGAGGAAGATCTAGGAGGGAGGAAATTATAAAATTTCACCAGCTGACTTGTAGTTGTTGGTGCAGCGGTGCTGAGCTCCTATTACATACAGAACCACGCTGGAGTTCAGTGAGCTCTTCAGAACCTCCCGTTCTTTCACTGATGTGGGTAAGAAAGACAGACTGCAGGGCTAGGGGCTTGATTTTATACACCTGTGGTAGTGAGACTGAATCAGACACCCGAATTCAATCATTGAGAGGGGTGTCCCAATACTTTTGTCCGAACCTGTTCATTAGAACATCTCTGTAGTTCTCCTCATTGAGTCTAGTATTATTTAAGGTTCTCTCTCTCTCTCTCCCTCGCTCTCATTCTTTCTAGGAGAGGCAGAAGCAGTTGGAGAGTATGGGTATTTCTCTGGAATCCTCAGGGATTAAAGTCGGTGAGGATAAGTGCTTCCTGGTCAACCTGAACGCTGACCCCGCCCTCAACGAGCTTCTGGTCTATTACCTGAAGGTATGACATCACACACCAGCCAATAATAGTGCACATACAGCAAGCGGTGTTCTCTGCAGGAACAGAACATTCAGCATGGTAATGGATCTGCTGAGCTCGTCAGAACATCAAATATGATCAGATTCCCTCACACTGCGAGGGTCAGGGCGGCCCGGAATTGACCCATCCCTTGCCCACAGAAGTGATCCATGGGTGTGGTGATTTCAGACGACTGAGTAACACTCTCTGTTTCAAGTGTTTCTCATTTACCGGCGTGTTTGTTACCCCTGGTGATAATGCAAATAGGCATCTGGACACAGCCTATCAAGGTTAAATGGGCAGCAGGGGCGTGGCTTACGCTGTGGACCCGCCCACTCTCAAAGAAATGACTGGGCTGTTTTTTTGGAGAGCTTAATAGTTTGTTCAGATGTCAGTACATCTATTTAAAAATGTGTAACTGTTGTTTCACTATATGGACAAAAGTATTGGGACACCTGCTTATTCACTGTTTCTTATGAAATCAAGGGTATTAAAAAGAGCTGATCCTGCTTTTGTTGGAGTAACTGTCTCTACTGTCCAGAGAAGAAGAAGAAGGCTTTCTACTAGATTTTGGAGGAGGAGCATTGCTGTGAGATTTGATTGCATTCAGCAACAAGAGCATTAGTGAGGTCAGGATGTTGGGTGATAATGATCACCACCCCACCTCATCCCAAAAATACTGGATGGAGCTCCACCATCCATAAATCCAGAGAACACAGTTCTTCCACTGCTCCACAGCTCTTCAATGCTGGGGGGCTTTATACCCCCCTAGCCCACGCCTGGCATTAGGAAGCATGGTGCAAATAGGATCATGATCTTTACCTGCTCTTGCAGAGAGTCCTATTCTATTGGCAGTACTTCTCCACAGGGACTAGACAAGCTGAATGCATTGATTAGAAAGGGTGTCTCAATACTTTTGTCCTTATAATAATACTAAATTGTGGTGTGTCTGTGTGTTCAGGAGCACACACTTGTGGGAGCAGACACCTCTCAGGACATCCAGCTGTTTGGGATTGGGATCCAGCCAGAGCACTGTGTTATAGATATCGCTGCAGATGGAGACGTCACACTCTCACCCATAGAGAATGCCAGGTAGGACGCACACTCTGTCCAGTAGAGAATATTTGATGTAGTAAACCGAATTTAAATGGAAATGCAGTGAAATGTCTGTTCTCCTGCAGAACCTGTGTGAATGGGATGATTGCTTACTCCCTGGTGCATCTTTGGCACGGAGACCGAATCTTATGGGGCAATAATCATTTCTTCAGGTGGGTTTTTGACAGATTTTAATCAAATAATCGTTTAGTGTTCATGCCTTTATTAAATCCTTCCTTATAGCATCTCAGAAGTAGTTGATAGTCTGCAACACCTGAGAGTGTGTCACCTACATATCTACGATAAATCACCCATGGAAAAAAGCCCCCTAACCCCTGCATTAAGGAGTTCATTTGCCTACATTGGAGGGTTTTCCAGCAGGACCTGCCCATTCAAGGGTCTCAATGAGATTGGACTTTCATTGGTCATTCAGAAGTGGACTTGCTTGTGTGCTTCGGATCATCGTCCTTCTGCAGAACCCAACTGCACTTGAGCTTTAAGTCACAGAATGAAGGGCGAACACAGGGCTGATTTCAAGAAGCAAAGCAGTCCCAGACCATCATACTACCACCGGTAGTATGGACTGTTGGTCTGAGGGAATGTAGTGCTAGCTTTAACAGGATGTCACATCCATGTCTTCCAACAAGTTCCACCTCATTAGGCCACAAAATATTTCCCCCAAAGTCTTGGGCAAATGTGAGACAGATGTTTTGGACATGTTCTGACCCAGTTATCTAGCCATCACAGTTTGGTTCTTCGTGCTTTATGCCCATCACCCTTAAAAACTGACTCATGGTACTAATGTTATGGCTGATCAGTGCACTGCATTGTCTGAAAGTTTACAGTCAGTGGAATCAGTAATACTCGTGATAATTTGTCCCCTATACAGGGTGAACTTGCCGAAGAGGAAGCGGCGGGACCGCTTAAAGGATCTGGAGCGCGAGTCGCCGCGGGAGAGCTTCGTGGAGGCGGACGTGGAGACAGCGAGTGAAGCTTCGTCTGAGCAGGACTACAGCTACGAATTTGCCCAGATGGAGGTCATGATGAAGACACTGGGGAGCAACGGTAAGCTGCCAAGGGATGCTTTCACACCTGGCTTGCTTGGTCTGGGTCTTCAGACCTTTCAGTTTGGTCCGACCCACAGTAGCTGGGTTTGTATGATAACAGGACGCGGAGGCGGGGTATCGTCACCTGTTAAACAATAGAAGAAGAAAAAGATCTGAAAACAAGAAAAAATAAGTGGCGATACAATACATATCACGATACAGAGGTTACGATTCAATTCAATTTCTATTAAAATTTATTTCTATAGGCTTTTTACAATGAATGTCACAAAGCAACTTTACAGAGATCCGGGTCCGAGCCTCTTTTGATCAAGCTAGAGGCAACAGTTGCAGGGAAAACTTCGGGTCGGGTCGAGAGTAAGAAACCTTGAGAGGAACCGAAAAGACTCAAAAAGGGAACCCATCCTCTTCAGGGCGACACCGGATCATAATAATAATAAAAATAAAAAATTAAAACAACAATAAAACAAAATGAAGTAGCTTTAATTTAAAGAATTTAAAATGCTAAATGTGCCGTCAAGCCAAACAGGATGAAAAGGTGAGTGAGGTGATAAAGTTCAAGCAGGTAAACAGTGGTTTAGGTGAGGTGAGGATGAAGGAGGGGCAGGAGGGTAGTGGAGAGCCGGGTCGGGCGGTACCGGGGTGGAACAGTTGGAATCGGGTATCTCAGAACATGTGAAAGAGAGAGAGGGAATTGGGGAGTTTCACAGTGGGAGAAGCTGATCCAAAGGGTAGGCAAGAGCCGCCAACCACAACCAAAGTTTACAGTGAGATCTGAAGATAGTACAACACTGCCCTCTAGTGGTCGGGGTTTAAACACAGCACTAAACGAACCACTGTTTGCCACCAATTGATTATTGATTATTGACTATTGCGGCAGTGGAGGCTCAGCAGTTAGAGCTCCGGGCTACTGATGACAGGGTTGTGGGTTCGATACCCAGACTCGGCAAGCTGCTGTTGGGCACTGTTGGGCCCTCGAGCCCTTCACCCTCTATTCTCCCCGGGCACTGGAGTTTTTACCTTTTTAATCAATACTGTGTTTCTGAGAATCTATACAGTACTGCTAAAAATATGTACTCAGTGTACTAATATGTAATTATGTAAAATGTTCTTCTTGTGCCTGCAGACCCGATGCAGAACGTGGTGCAGGTTCTGGAGAAGCAGTATCTGGAGGAGAAGCGCACGGCTCTGGAGGAGCAGAAGCTGCGGTACGAGCGTGAACTCGACCTGCTCCGGCAGCAGCTCTCTCCGGAGAGGCCGTCCCAACACCAGCGCAGCAACAGCCTGGCCTTCCCCACACACACCACGCACAACAAGCTACGCCTCTGGACCGAGGAGAGGTACGAGGAAAGCTTGGGCTGTATGACTGTGTTTCTGCAGGGGTCATTACGTTCACTGACTGTCCAGTGCAGTCTGATCTAATGCAGTCAGGCAAAATGAGCAGTATGGATCCAGAGCCAGTCCCACAGCTCTTTTCTTCTAGTCAAGTCAGGAACTCGGCGGAGGAGGTAGAAGCATCAGTGGTTCAATCAGGAGACGCCTTCAAAAAGTAAATACAGAGGGTATACAAACCACTGGTAACCCTGTCAGCAACAGCCTGGTGGGCTAACCGCTGAGCAGTAGCCTGGTGCGCGCTAATCACTGAGCAATAGCCTGGTGAGCTAACCGCTGAGCCACCACGGCCCACAACCCTGTCAGCAATAGCCTGGTGAGCTAACCGCTAAGCCACCACGGCCCACAACCCTGTCAGCAATAGCCTGGTGAGCTAACCGCTAAGCCACCACTGCCCACAACCCTGTCAGCAATAGCCTGGTGCGCTAACCGCTGAGCCACCACTGCCCACAACCCTGTCAGCAATAGCCTGGTGAGCTAACCGCTAAGCCACCACTGCCCACAACCCTGTCAGCAATAGCCTGGTGAGCTAACCGCTAAGCCACCACTGCCCACAACCCTGTCAGCAATAGCCTGGTGAGCTAACCGCTGAGCAGTAGCCTGGTGAGCTAACCGCTGAGCCACCACTGCCCACAAACCTGTCAGCAATAGCCTGGTGAGCTAACCGCTAAGCCACCACTGCCCACAAACCTGTCAGCAATAGCCTGGTGCGCTAACCGCTGAGCAGTAGCCTGGTGAGCGCTAATCACTGAGCAGTAGCCTGGTGCGCTAACCGCTGAGCAGTAGCCTGGTGAGCGCTAATCACTGAGCAGTAGCCTGGTGAGCTAACCGCTGAGCAGTAGCCTGGTGAGCTAACCGCTGAGCCACCACTGCCCACAACCCTGTCAGCAATAGCCTGGTGAGCTAACCGCTAAGCCACCACTGCCCACAACCCTGTCAGCAATAGCCTGGTGAGCTAACCGCTAAGCCACCACTGCCCACAACCCTGTCAGCAATAGCCTGGTGAGCTAACCTCTGAGCAATAGCCTGGTGCGCTAACCGCTGGGCCACCACTGTCCACAAACCTGTCTGCAATAGCCTGGTGGGCTAACTGCTGAGCAATAGCCTGGTGGGCTAACCGCTGGGCCACCACTGTCCACAACCCTGTTAGCTATAGCCTGGTGGGCTAACTGCTGAGCAATAGCCTGGTGGGCTAACCCCTGAGCAATAGCCTGGTGGGCTAACCGCTGGGCCACCACTGTCCACAACCCTGTTAGCTATAGCCTGGTGGGCTAACTGCTGAGCAATAGCCTCATGCGCTAACCGCTGAGCAATAGCCTGGTGGGCTAATCCCTGCGCAATGACCTGGTGCGCTAACCGCTGAGCAATAGCCTGGTGGGCTAACCCCTGAGCCACCTCTGCCCACAACCCTAAGAGCACATCTGGAAGGCAAGGAAAGAATTGGTTCATGACCTGTCAAACATGGTGGAGGCTGTGTTACTGCATGATCTATTAGATGACTATTAGTTGTTGTTTATTTACTTATGAATAATTATAGCTGAGAAAGAAACTGTTCAAATACTATTTTTAATGTAATAAATTCATAATTAAAACCATTCTCGAAAGTGTCTCAGCCCGAAGATCATTTTTAATTGGTCGTGCGAGCAGCGTTAGCAGCACCACACACTCTCTCTACCTGTGATCTTAATGCACAGACACAGTAGTTGTGTCAATATTCATTAATAAAAAATATTTTAAAAAGTATTTCTGAGCTTTTATGATGAATCAAATTTGAATTAAATAGTGTGTGTGTGTGTGTGTGTTTCAGAGACGAGTTATTCAGGCAGAGTTTGTCTCGGCTGAGGGAACAGGTGGTCCGGGCGAACACTCTGGTGCGAGAGGCCAACTTCCTGTCAGAGGAAATGGGTAAACACACGGATTATCAGGTCACCTTACAGATCCCTGCGGCCAACCTGAGCGCCAACCGCAAGGTGAGGATCTACCTGGACAAAGCCAACAGATTCACGCCTGGGGTGTGCGATAAATAAATACGTAAATAAGCATACGAACGTAATTATCAATAATTATCGATATCGGCAGAATCCCAGAAAATATCGAGATATCATTTTTGGTCTATATCGCACACCCCTAATTCACACACACACACAGTCGCACACATGCTGTACATTAAATTTGCAGTGCTGGAGCTGCACACCTATAATACACCATATGGACAAAAGTATTGGGACGCCTGCCCATTCAGTGTTTTATCTGAAATCAAGGCTATTCAAAAGAGTTAATCCTGCTCATGTTGGAATAACTGTCTCTACTGTCCAGAGAAGAAGGCTTTCTAGATCAGTGGAGATTACATGAGCGTAACTCTTAAGAGTGCTGTTCCTTCCCCTCCTTCCTCTAAAGAGTGCTCTGTGTTTGTTATCCAGCGTGGAGCCATCGTCAGCGAGCCGGCCATCCAGGTGCGTCGCAAAAGTAAAGGCACACAGGTGTGGACCATTGAGAAGCTGGAGAACAAGCTGGTGGACATGAGGGACCACTACAGAGAGTGGAAGGAAGGGGCGCAGGACGGGGTGAGGAACCATCAATACAAACTTGCTTCAATATAAACAAATCACAGAAGGTTATTTTGACATGGGTGGGGTTACACAGTGCAGTGTGAGGGTGGGATTATCAGGATTGGGATCTCAGTGGTGTTTGGATCTCAGTGGGATTTTGGTATCAATGGGATTGGGATCTTATCAGGATTGTGATCTTATTGGGATCTCAGTGGGATTGTGATTTTATCAGGATTGTGATCTCAAGGGTTGGGATCTCAGGGATTTTGATATCAATGGGGTTGTGATCTCAGGGGGGGTTGTGATCTCAGAGGGGTTGTGATCTCAGAGGGGTTGTGATCTCAGAGGGGTTGTGATCTCAGAGGGGTTGTGATTTTATCAGGATTGTGATCTCAAGGGTTGGGATCTCTGGGATTTTGATATCAATGGGCTTGTGATCTCAGTGGGGTTGTGATCTCAGTGGGTTTGTGATCTCAGTGGGTTTGTGATCTCAGTGGGGTTGTGATCTCAGAGGGGGGTTGTGATCTTTCTTTGATTTCTCAAGTGCATTCAACACCATCCAACCTCTGATGTTGGGGGGAAAGATGGATAGAATGCAGGTGGACAGGTCCACTGTTGCCTGGGTCATGGACTACCTGTCTGACAGACCCCAGTATGTGCAGCTAGGATCCAACCGGTCTGAGTGCTTAGTCAGCAGCACTGGAGCACCACAGGGAACTGTTCTCTCTCCCTTCCTCTTTACCCTGTACACCACTGACTTCCAGTACAGGTCAGAACTCTGCCACCTTCAGAAATTCTCTGATGACTCTGTGGTAGTCGGATGCATCAGGGATGATGAGGATGGAGAATACAGGGACCTGGTTAACAGCTTTGTCGTGTGGAGTGAGAGAAATCACCTGATTCTCAATGTGGCCAAGACCAAGGAAATGGTGGTGGACTTCAGGAGGAAGAGGACCACGACCGGTCCCATTACCATCACGGGTCAGGATGTGGAGCGGGTAGACACCTATAAATACCTGGGTGTCCTCCTGGACAGCAGACTGGACTGGAAGGCCAACACAGAGGCTGTGTACAGGAAGGGGATGAGCAGACTCTACTTTCTGAGGAAGCTCAGGTCCTTTAATGTGTGCAGCAATATGCTGGAGACCTTCTACCAGTCTGTTGTTGCTAGTGCTGTCTTCTTTGCTGCAATCTGCTGGGGAGGCAGCATCAGGAGTGGAGATGCCAGTAAGCTCAACAAACTGATCAGGAAAGCTGGATCAGTCCTGGGCTGCTCTCTGGAAGGCTTTGAGGTGGTTGTGGAAAGGAGGACTCTGAGCAAACTCACTGCCATTCTGGAGAACACTTCCCACCCCCTCCATGATCTACTGGTCAAGCAGCGGAGCACTTTCAGTAACAGGCTCCTTCAGCTCCGCAGCAGTAAGGAACGGTACAGGAGATCGTTTCTCCCAACAGCGATCTCACTGTACAACGCCTCGTCACTGTGCCGGGACATTATTGTGCACTGAGTGCACTAATAGAACAGTCCCGCTGTTTCTCAATCGGACACTATTCTGTTCATCAGTATGTACTGCCACACAGCTCTGTCATCTGCACTGCCACTTTAAAACTCTATACTGTACTGATACCCCAGGATGCCTTACATCACTACATTATATTAATGTAGTTACTGCACTGTTACATTACACATAATTCATTCTGTATATTACATTATATTAATGTAATTATTACTGCACTACAATCACTTTTTATGCTTTTATGCCTCTATCATGCTGCTCTCTTGTTTGATTTTGCTGCTGTAAAAACTGACTTTCCCTGTGGGATAAATAAAGTGATCTATCTATCTATCTATCTATCTATCTATCTATCTATCTATCTCAGAGGGGTTGTGATCTCAGTGGGGTTTGTGATTTCAGGGGGGGTTGTGATCTCAGTGGGGTTTGTGATTTCAGGGGGGGTTGTGATCTCAGAGGGGGTTGTGATCTCGATCTATACACTGTACCTGGTTTCTGATCCCGTCTTTGTGTGTATTCTTCTCTCAGTCTGTGAAGCTTCACAGTAAGCAGAGTGATCCGTTCTATGAAGCGCAGGAGAACCACAACCTCATCGGCGTCGCCAACGTTTTCCTGGAGTGCCTTTTTCATGATGTCAAGCTTCAGTATGCTGTTCCCATTATCAGCCAGCAGGGGGAGGTAGCGTGTCCGAATTTGTTCTGCTAATTTGGAGATGCCCTATATGTCCAAATATTTGCGGACAACACTTTAAATTAATGTCTTTAACTAAGACAGATGAATAAATCCACACACACAGCTTGCACAATAAATGAGCAGGTGTCCAAATACTTTTGTCTATTGAGAGTAGCTAAAGTTAATACACTCGCCTCAAACCATGCAGAGTTGTTAAGTTACTGACACTCTGTCACACACTTGTGTCTATAAATCTGATCTGAAGTGTGTGACTGTGTGTGTGTGTGTGTGTGTGTGTGTGTGTATTCCAGGTAGCAGGGAGGCTTCATGTGGAGCTGATGCGTGTGAGTGGGCCGGTTCCTGAGCGACTGGTGGGCGGAGACGACTCGTCTGAGAACTCGAGTGAGAGCAGCAGCTATGAGGTCATGGACACTAACGGAGAGATCGTCCACATGGCCAGGAAACTCACCTGCAGGGTAAACACACCTGACCCGGGGTACAATGTCCCCTTCAATACGCCCATCGGCCATAACATTAAGACCACCTGCCTAAAATAGTGCACAACACAAAACAGCACCACTGACCCTTTGAGGCATGGACGCCACAAGACCCCTGAAGGTGTCCTGTGGTACTTGGACACCTTCAGACATAAGCAGCAGATCCTGGAAGTCCTGTAGGTTGTAAGGTGGGTGGGGCCTCCATGAGCATCAGCGAGCCTCCAAGCACCCATGACCCTGTCTCCGGCTCACCGGTTGTCCTTCCTTGGAGCACTTTTGGTAGGTACTGACCACTGCATACCGGGAACACCCCACAAGACCTGATGCCTGATGTTCTAGAGATGTTCTGACCCAGTCGTTGTCTAGAACCTCACAGTCTGGTTCTGGCTTCTACAAGAACCTTCATCACCTTCAAGAACTGACCGTTCACTCGCTGCCTAATATGTAGATCCATAATCAGTGTTGTTCAACTCACCTGTCAGTAGTTTTAATGTTATGGCTGA
The DNA here is from genome assembly GCF_030463535.1 of Salminus brasiliensis. NCBI lineage: Eukaryota > Metazoa > Chordata > Actinopteri > Characiformes > Bryconidae > Salminus > Salminus brasiliensis. The sequence goes on from NC_132878.1 coordinate 96,337,644, forward strand.
TTGATGGATATATTTTACTGATGCAGCTGTGTGTGTATGTGTGTGTGTGTATGTGTGTGTGTGTGTGTGTGTGTGTTTTCCAGGTGCGGATACGCGAGGCTACTGGGCTTCCGTTAAATCTGTCCAATTTCGTCTTCTGTCAGTACACATTCTGGGAGCAGGCTGAGCCGGCAGTGGCCCCACCCATGGTCAGCCCAGATAGACCCTCGACTCGCAGCACAGACGCACAGTTCACTGTACTGTTCGACCACTGCAGGGTTAGAGAACACACATTATACACACACACTTACAGTTTGATCTTGTTTTTATCTCTTATGTACTGGATATATTGTATTTTATATCGATGTTTTAGCTTGTTGCCACTTTTCACAACCTGGAAAAATGGGAATTTAATTTAATTTCATAGAATTTAATTAAAATTATTTTATTTTAATTTAATTTATATGGGCTTGGATTTTATATCTATGTTTAATCATGTTGCCACTTTTCACAATCTGGACAAAATGGGGAAAAATATTTAATTTAATGTAATTGTAATGTATATATATATATATATAGATATAATATAAAATAATATAATATAATATGCATATCATAATATACATATATTTGTTTTTATTCAATTGAATTTATATGGTTTTGTATTTTATATCTGTTTTAGCATGTTGCCACTTTTCCCAATCTGGAAAAAATGGAAAATATAATGTAATATAATATAATATAATATAATATAATATTAATTTAATGGAATTTAATCTTGTTGTTTACTTGAATTTACTTATATTTTATGTTGCTACTTTTCCCAAACTGGAAGAAAATGGGAAATATATAATATAATATACTGTAAATGAAATTACATTAAATTAAATATATTTGCTCTATCTGTTGTTTATATTTTATATTGTTTTAGCTCATACTTATATATATAAGTATATATAGGTTATAGGTTATCTTTTTTATTATATATATTTTATTATGTATGTTTATTATGGTTTTGTCTTTATTATTATATATTTACTCATCTTGCTTTTTAATGGTGTTATTTTATTTTAGAGGATTAATCTGATGACCTTCCGGTCCAGAATAATATTATTATTATTACTGTTATTATTATTATTATTATTACTGGTGTTATTATTGTTGGTATTATTATGATTATGATTATTATTATTATTATTATTATTATTATCATTATTATTATTATTATTATTACTGGTGTTATTATTGTTGGTATTATTATGATTATGATTATTATAATTATTATTATTATCATTATTAATGAATAATGGAGCGTTCCAAAGCCAGTGCAGTTCACTCAACAACTTCAGATACAGTCATACCCAAAAATATTGGCACCCCTGCCCCACTTCTCCCAGGTAGAGGCTTGTAAACCCGGTTCAGGTATTTGAGTGCAGTAGTCCTGCATCCCTCCGCTCGGCGCTCTGCTGCCTCACGCTGACGGGCTCCTCTGCTGCTCCTGTCTCTGTGCTGCAGGACTTCGTAGTTCAGGTCACAGAGGAGTTCCTGGAATTCATCTCAGACGGAGCTCTGGCCATAGAGGTGTGGGGTCACCGGTGCGCTGGAAACGGCAGCTCACGCTGGGAACTGGACACACTGCAGGCCAAAACACGCACACTCCGAGACAGGTCTGCACTTCTGTGTGTGTGTGTATGTGTGTGTGTGTGTGTGTGTGTGCGCGTGGGCGCAGAGATGAAAACGTCATAGTACATAGAATCATATGGAGTGTGTGTGTGTGTGTGTGTGTGTGTGTGTAATTTGCCAGGTGGAGTGAAGTATCCCGTAGGATCGAGCTTTGGGTGTCTATCCAGGAACTGAATGAACAGGGTGTGTATTCACCTGTGGAGCTTCACCCCAACAGAGACACAAGCACTGGAGGAGTGTTCCAGCTCCGACAGGTCAGACATTAGACATTATTAGTAGTAGTATTATCATCATCATCATTATTATTATTATTATTATTATTGACATTATTATTAACATTTTATTAACAATTTATAATATTACTGTTGTTATTATTAATATTATTATAATTATTGTTATTATTATTAACTTTATCAATTGTATTATTATTATTATCATTATGATAATTAATATTGTTATTAGTATTGTCATTATTATAGTTATAATAATAATTATTATTATTGTTATTGCCATTATTTTTATTTTAATAATTAATTTCATTATTATAATCATTTTTATAATTAATCATAATTGTTATTGGTATTATTAGTATTATTGTTCATATTATTGTCATTGTCATTATCGTAATTATATAGTTTTTATTATCATTATTGTTGTTGCTATTATTTTTATTGTTATTATTATAATTAATGTTGTATAATTATAATGAATTATGATAATTTCTATGATTATTATCAGTTGTGTTATTAGTATTATTGTTGTTATTAGTATTATTATCATCATCCTTATTATTATTAATATTATTATTACAGTTGACCCCACATTGTGACATTATATTCAATAAAACCTGTGTGTGTGTGTGTGTGTGTGTGTGTGTGTGTAGGGTCACTCTCGCAGACTGCAGGTGTGTGTGAAGCCGGCCCAGCAGTCTGGAACCCTGCCACTGCTGGTGGAGGCCATTCTCTCCGTCTCCATCGGCTGTGTGTCTGCCCGGTCCACTAAACTACAGAGACCGCTGGACAGCTACCAGGTCAGTAAGTTTGTGTGTGAGTGTGTGTGTGTGTGTGTGTGTGTGTGTGTGTTGTTTGCTATTATACAGAATCTTCACATGGGAATCCATGTCTTCCTGTACTGGGAGGAGTCAGGAGGTCCACTGGCGTCGTGTATTAATGGGAATCACACAGCTGACCGTTTATTAAGTACACCTGTCCGGCACCTGCGCTCCTCGGCCATTTGATCAGAAACGCGTACAGTACAGGTGCACTTTGCTGGCAGGTGTTGGGTGTTTCTGATAAAATGGCCACAATTGAGCATAGCTGCTTAGCGTACAGATCAGCTGTTACTGATTTGTCTCGGATGAACTGTGGGTGTGAGTCGCTCTACAAAACAGGTGCCTTTATCACATTATTATTATTATTTATTATTTTTTATAAATCTAAATAATGAAAGATTTTCACAGTTCAAAGGGCAAAATCCTCATCCTTTCATTCAGACGTTGAAAGCCATGTTTACAGTAAAATGTGACAGGGTGGTAAATTACTGGCCAATCAGCTTAAAATATCGGTTTCTTTGCATTAAAGAGTGAAAATATTGATAAAAACTCTCCCTCTGTTTTTTTACGTGACCGGGTGGTTGGATTGTGTTTGACGGACCCTTACTGACGGACCCTTTCCAACATGAAAAAGTCTGCTCCAAAGTCTCAAATGATGTCACATCCTCTTTATTGTGAGGTCCTTTAAAGCAACAGTAATCTATTAATATTAGTATTAACATTATTATAGACCATGAAAAGTTAGTGTGACGGGGTGGTAAATCTAATTAAGGCTGTACCAACAAATCCGCAAATGTAAAAGCCTGATAGCCAGGCCATGCTAACGCCTCGGTAGAGTTGTTGGTGAGCCCGGTAGCTAGGCTGTTTAATATTTAATGTTTAATATTTAATATTATCATTATTACAGACAAAGGAAGTTAGTGTGACGGGGTGGTAAATCTAATTAAGGGTTAACTTACAGATCCTAACACTTTATTTTAAATAAAAGATGTTATGAAATGTAAAACATGCCTGAAGCCCCTCCTCCTTGATCTAATGTCCTGTAAACTCCACCCATACCTCCTTCACATGTCTACAACAAGTCTGCAGAGCCCTCCACCACCTCTCGTCACCTCCTCTGTAACCCTGTCGTCTACACATCAGAGGGGGGGCTGACTGGCCTCCTACCAAGCCACCTGAACCGCAGCCCTCCAGCCTATCAGGGTCTTCTCCCAAATCATCAAAGGCTATATTATCCATAAAATCCTAAAAATAATAAATGAATTATTTAAAAAATCATCTTTATTTGATGATAGTTTAGATGAAAATGTCAGTGTTGGTCAAAAAGGATATAAAAAATGGCTAATTATGAAAAGTACTGATGAAAAGGATTGGTTGGTTGTTCTTTAATTAATATTTAATAACATATTTTATCATAAATCATATTAAAAATATTAGTGGAATTAGTGGAACCGGCACCTGTGTCATAGGGCATGAAGCCCTTCTGCTGTCCGGAGGTGAATACACACTAATATCTGAGCTGCAGTCTCGGCAAGTGCAGCCAGAGTGCTAGCAGGGTTAAGTGTGTTTGTGTGTGTGTGTGTGTGTGTGTGTGTGAAGGAGTGTGTAAGTGTGTGTGACGGAGTGTGTGTTCTCTCCTGGCAGAGGGAGGAGGATGACGATATGGATAGTTATCAGGTATCTCTCTCTCTCTTTCTCTTGCTCTCTCTCTCCCTGCCTGCTCCTGCACGCTGCCCGACAGCTGCTGATCATGCGCTTTCAGCCAGGGGGCGCCACTGAGTAAAACTCCTAACCTCTTTGATCAAATGATCACATGTCGTAACATCAGTCTGATGTCCCGTCTGGAAAAGGACAGTGCTTTGCTAGCGCTGTTTAGGGCCCAGTTTTGTCCTGGTTCTGGGACTAGTGCCAGGGTTGTAACCGTGGGCTCCCGGGTGGCACAGCCGTCTAAGCGTTAGCGCTGGTTCACCAGTTCGATCTCCAGTGCTGCCCCAGCCATCCGTAAGCGGGAGTCTGAGACAGGTAGGATGGCTCTTACTCTCCCCCAGCACTCAGCGCGGGCGATATTAGCCAGCACGGTGTTTTCAGTATGCGAGTCAGGCTGCGCTAATGCTGCAGTAGTGTTGTTGGACGAGTCCAGTAGCCGGGCCGTGCTAACGCTGTAGTACGGATGTTAGATGAGCCTGGTAGTTGGGCCGAGCTAACGCTGGGGTATCGATGTTGGAGAGCCTGGAAGTTGGCCAATGCTAATGCTGTAATAGCGATGTTGGCCAGCCTGGACATTGGGCCGATATCGATGTTGGCAAACCTGGTAGCTAGGCCATGCTAATGCTGTAATAGCGATGTTGGTAAGCCTGGTAGTTGGGCCGAGCTAACGCTGTGGTATTGATGTTGGACGAGTCCAGTAGTCGGGCCGTGCTAATGCTGTAATAGCGACGTTGGAGAGCCTGGTAGTTGGGCCGAGCTAACGCTGTGGTATTGATGTTGGACGAGTCCAGTAGTCGGGCCGTGCTAATGCTATAATAGCGATGTTGGAGAGCCTGGTAGTTGGGCCGAGCTAACGCTGTGGTATTGATGTTGGACGAGTCCAGTAGTCGGGCCGTGCTAATGCTATAATAGCGATGTTGGCGAAAAGAGGTCTTTGGTCTGGGGGGGTGGGGGTGTGTGTAGGGGGTGGGGTGTAGGTGGGTAGGGTGAAGGTAAGGTGCCTCCATAGCACTGGAGCAGGTTTTGGATGTTGACCCCTGCACTAACACACCACTAGATGGCGCAGAGGAGCCCCGGGAATGAGCTTCACTCAGTCACTTGACCACTGCATGCACTGCTGCATGACTTACTGCATGAGGGAGCTGGACGTGGTCCAGACGCCTCCACAGTGCTTCACGGTGCTTCAGCTGAAGAAGAGGAGCTTCCACACTGCTGCAGCTGTTTTTATTAACTGGGGAAACTGGCTGGATGGTTTCGGGGTGCATATTGGCCTCGTCTCGGAGACTGTGTGGCCAAAAGTTTATGGACACTTGCTTACTCCTAGCGTTTTAATAGGTATTAATAGGGGGGGGGGGTTGTCCCCCTTCACTGCAGTAAGCTTTACACTAGATGATGGAGCATCAGTCGGACGAAGGTCAGGTGCCACTCCTACTCTTCTTCGTCACTCCAGAGAACCCCATAGCCCAAAGCTCTCTGAATACAGGTGGTTTGAGTGATGCCATAGGAGAACCACAGTTGGGTCCATAAAGAACCTGATTTTGTAGGGTAGAGATGTGTGAGTGTGAAGAACCTTCTGAAGGCTTAAAGAACCTTTTTTATGGATGTTAAAGGATGTGAAGGTTCTTCACGTTCACATTTCTGCTCTTATTTTAATCAGTTAACCTTTATTGACACTTGGTCGAAGTCGAGGGTGACCCTCATTTCTGATGTAGCCGAGCTTTTACAGTAAAGAGGGATTAAAAGAGAAAACACATAAAAATAACATCTATTTACATAAAAATAATCAGAGATAGATAATAGAACATTAAAGGAATAATAAAACAAACCATTTCAGGTTTAATTAGCAAGAGAGAACAATAAAATAAGAATTAAGAATAAACTAATTTCATGAATAAATTAAACTAAAATGATTAACAGTTTTAATCAGTTAGAGAAACTGAAAATTCTACTTTACAACTTAAAAATAAAATAGTAAGATGTTCAAACAGCAAACTGATAAAATTAAAAAACAAAAAAGTATGATAATAAGAAAACTAAAGTTACTAATATAACTGAAATAATGATAAAATAATAAGTAGAAAATAAAAACAATAAAAGTAACTGAAATAATGATAAAATGATAAGTAAGAATTAAAAGTAATAAATATAACTAACATAATGATAAAATAATAAGTACAAAAAGTAAAAAAGTAACTAAAAGTAATGATAAAATAATAAGTAATACTAGAAATGTAATAAAAATAACTGAAATAATGATGGAATATTAAGTAAAAAATAAAAAGGTAATAAAAGTAACTGAAATAATGATAAAATAATAAGTGAAAAATAAAAAAGGTAATAAAAGTAACTGAAATAATGATAAAATAATAAGTAAAAAATAAAAAAGGTAATAAAAGTAACTGAAATAATGATAAAATAATAAATAATAAAAAAAAGGTAATAAAAGTAACTGAAATAATGATAAAATAATAAATAATAAAAAAAAGGTAATAAAAGTAACTGAAATAATGATAATATGATAAAGAAGTAAAATGATAAACAAACCAATAAATAAATAAAATAAAATAATTCAAAAGAATTCCTATTTATTTTTATAGCTCTTTTTACAGCTGTCGTTTTCACAAAGCCAACAGCTGTAAACTTTGGGGGAAACCAAGACTCACTAGGGGGACCCGCCCTGTCCTCCTCTGATCAGAACTGTTATTATTACCAATTACTATTATATTATTATTGATAAAAGTCACAGAACCACCACATAAGACTGTTCCACTGCTCAGGTGTGCGGAGAGCATTGTAATATAGTATAACTAATATAATCACAGTACAGACGGTCATAATAATGAAACTGATGATAAATAATAATAATAATAATAATAATAGCAGATCATTAAGGTAAGATCATTAATCCGGTGTTACAGGTGAAGTGACGGTACCTGGCATCGCTCAGAGAAGCTTTTGTGGCATTGTAAGAGTGTAGACCACGCCTGGTAGCCCTGAGCAACCGTGTTAGAGCTGGTTGGTTCAGTCTATTCTCAATGGGTGACAAAGTGTCCACAAACTTTTGAACATATGATAATGTCTAATCACCTGATCGCCTCAGCCGGCTTTAATTGATTATGAGTGATCTCAGCATTTCTGGGTACAGTGTTGCTTTACTGGGCGGCTAAAGAGGCCGCCGGTCAGTCAGAGCCGCTGAGGTACGGAGGAGCCGCGGTGGTCCGAGTGTCGTGAGGTGAGGTGATTCTGACCGCTGCACTGCGTCTGTGTGTAGGAGGAGGATCTGAACTGTGTGAGGGAGCGCTGGTCCGACGCCCTCATCAAACGCCGCGAGTACCTGGATGAACAGATCAACAAGATCATCAACAAGTCAGGTATGTTCTAACTGTGAAACGCTGCAGAGCCCAGAACACTGCAGAACCCAGAACACTACAGAACCCAGAACACTGCAGAACACTGCAGAACACTACAGGACCCAGAACACTGCAAAACACTGCAGCACCCAGAACACTGTAGAACCCAGAACACTGTAGAACCCAGAACACTGTAGAACCCAGAACACTGCAGAACCCAGAACACTGCAAAACACTGCAGCACCCAGAACACTGCAGAACACTGCAGAACCCAGAACACTGCAAAACACTGCAGCACCCAGAACACTGCAAAACACTGCAGCACCCAGAACACTGTAGAACCCAGAACACTGCAAAACACTGCAGCACCCAGAACACTGTAGAACCCAGAACACTGCAAAACACTGCAGCACCCAGAACACTGCAGAACCCAGAACACTGCAGAACCCAGAACACTGCAAACCACTACAGGACCCAGAACACTGCAGAACCCAGAACATTACAGAACACTGCAGAACCCAGAACACTGCAAACCACTACAGGACCCAGAACACTGCAGAACCCAGAACACTGCAAACCACTACAGGACCCAGAACACTGCAGAACCCAGAACATTACAGAACACTGCAGAACCCAGAACACTGCAAAACACTGCAGCACCCAGAACACTGTAGAACCCAGACCACTGCAAAACACTACAGGACCCAGAACACTGCAAAACCCAGAACACTGCAGAACCCAGAACACTGCAGAACCTTGTTGAACAGAGCTGAATTAGAGAGCTGGGTTAGAATTAGCGATGCACCGATACCAGATTTTCAAATATCGCCCGATACCGAGTACCGGTACCGGTACCATCTCTGACCTGTATTTATCAGGATAGATGCTCTAGATGCTGATCATCCCGAACACATTCAGTAAAATCTGTCATCCCGGGTCTAATTCACACCCCTGTGATCTGCTTTACCTGTGTTGGGTTGTGTCATCTCTTTCTCTCTCTCTCTGTGTGTGTGTGTGTGTGTGTGTGTGTGTGTGTGTGTGTGTGTGTAGAGAAGTCAGAGGAGGATGTGGAGAGGGAGGCGCGGTTAGTGGAGCAGTGGGTGGGTCTCACCGAGGAGAGGAACGCAGTGCTGGTCCCGGCGCCAGGCAGCGGCATCCCCGGAGCTCCAGCACAGTGGTGAGAACCTCCAGATTTAACCATTACAGCAGAGAAAATGATCAAATTTCAGTAAACACTAAACAATAAATTGACAAAACTATTGGGACAGCTTTGCTCTTATAACCATGGATGCCACTTTCCTCCTAAACTGAACACATCCCTAATAGAGCAACACTGGGGAACGTCGGAGCGGTTGGTGAATGAGGCTCACTCTTAATGAACGTCTTTTGAGAATCCTGAGTCTAAGTGCTTTTACCCCGATATCATTCTAGGACGCCCTCTCCTGGTTTGGAAGCTCACATCCCTGTTCTGTTTCTGGACCTGAATGGTAATTTTCTCCATTTAATTCTGAGCTGAAATGATCAGTAAATAATCTGGTGTGGGGCGGTGGGCTGTAACGGGGGTCTGCTTTCGTATTCCAGCTGATAATCTAACAGTGAGTGAGCAGCTGACCGGTCCTCACGCTGCAGGGATCAACTCCATTCTGCCCAAGGAGCACGGCAGCCAGTTCTTCTACCTGCCCATCATCAAACACAGCGATGGCGAGGTGCACCACCACCACAACACCACCACCACCACCACCACAACACCCACAATCCTGAACCCCTGGTCCACTCATTAATATAGTAATGCAGCAGTAATGTAATGAAGTCTATTAGAGATCACTGAACACCTCCACACGTAAAAGTGTAATAGTGAATACCACTCCACACCTGCAGGGGGAGCCCAGGAGCAGCAAATACCAGTTTTTACATAATGCTGCTTTAAGCTGGCTTTAAATTTTCTGCACATTTTAGACACGATTTCTATAATTACAAAACAAACGTGACTTAATCTTTGCCAGATTTTATATTTATGTTTGTCCCCAGTGTGTTTAATTAATTAATTAATTAATTAATTAATTAATTAAATAATTTAAAAGGGTGAATTCAGCCCCTGGTCTTACAGTCCTACAGTGTCGGAAACCATATAATCAAGTCTATTAGAAACACTGAGTGGGTGGGGTATATGCTCCCATTAGCTTAGCTACATTAGCCTCCCATCTCCAGTGCTGATGGACTATATCCGGGAGCTCCTACATTAGCATTAGCTACATTGTCTGGAGCTAATCTGATCTCTGCAGGCCATTAAATGGGCATTAGGGCTGAGGGTAACGCCCCTGTGCTGTTGTTGCTGCTGCAGGTGTGTGCGACCTGCTCGTGGGATTCCTCCATCCACGACTCCATCTACCTGAACCGCGTGACGGCCCCCACCGAGCGGATCTACCTGATCATTAAAGCGACGGTGCAGCTCAGCCACCCCGCCTCCATGGAGCTCGTCCTGCGCAAGAGAATCGCCGTCAACATCTACAACAAACAGGTTGGCATGTCCGTCATCTGCTAAGCGGTCATCAGTGTGGTAATTAAATGATAATAATTCTTCAATAATATTTCAATTAAGAAATAATAACAAAATAATAATAATAATAATAATAATAATAATAGCTGCCAGCCAGCCGCTCCGTACTTGATGGCGATGGTCAAAAGCCGATCTGCACCAAGAGCCCTTCCAGCTTCAAGTACGGCTCGGCTCGACCCGCCATCCTTTAAGATCCACGGAAGACGAGCGTCCAGACTTTTTACTGTCCTGCACCGAAGTGGTGGAGCGAACTTCCCCTGGGTGTCCGAACAGCAGAGTCCAACACTCGCTGTCTTCAAACCCAGACTGAAGACCCTCCTCCTCGTCTGAGAGCACTCAGAGTGCAGAGTGTAGAGTGTGTGGAGGACTGAGTCTAAGATTAGAGGAATGATGTAGATGTTCTGCCCCCTGGTGGATTGATTGTGCACTGCAGCACCAGAAAACTACATACAGATTCTCCTATCAGCCTTTCTCTCTTCTCCACTTAGCCTAGTGTTAGCCTTTTTTTAGCCTTCTCTCGTGGGCTGAGTCTATATAAATATTAGGGGGTAAATGTAACGAGTCAAGACTGTGATGTAACAGTTTGGGGTTTGGGAATTGGCCCGTTTTCCAGCTCTGGAGGAACAGCAGTGTTTAAGCTTCACGATTTGTCTCACTGTGTTGTACTGTGGTAATTTGTGGTTCTCCAGACTGAAGTGCTGTACTGAGTGTTTAGTGTATGTGTGGTTCCTGCAGAGTTTCACGCAGAGCCTGAAGAGGAGGATGTCTCTGAAGAACGTGCTGCACTCCTGTGGGGTCACTTACGAAATCGTCTCTAACATACCGAAGGTACAGAATGGCCCTCGGCTCGGTGTGTGTGTGTGTGTTTGATCTGCTCATGATTAGTATGATAGGAGAGAATA